>NC_053155.1:51579935-51807435 GCF_016835505.1 Polypterus senegalus | reverse complement strand
ATGCTGTACATTCCTTTAAACAGACACATTACATCAAAATAAACAGTTACAGTTAGCATTTATGCAAGCTGTGGAAGCGGGCAAGAATTATTCATTCAAAAACAAATTTGCATTTCCTCATGAACTTCAAAGTTGCTATGATTGCAACTAGTTTGCAAGCCCAAAAATTTATGTGCATTCAAGATGATAATTAGTCTATACAACCACATGGGGACAACATGCTGTTGTACAGGAAAGAAGGATGGTAACCAAATCTAGGCTCTGGAATCCCTGCCATTGGACTAAGTACATTAAGAAGCTCTATAGTGGATGGTATTTCCATTTTACTGCTCCATTATACAATCACCAATTGACATTCAGATTTTATATAATGATTTTCACCCACAGCTACCTCTTCAAAAATTTAAGGCATAGTGAAAATTACCTGTATTGTGCAGATATAACAAGGAAACAATAGTGTTCTGCAGTATTTTTCATAAGCAATGTGTGTTACTAGTACTTGAAAAACAAAATCTTATGCTTCTGTATTCATACAGATGACACAATGAGCTTATTAGCACTGCTACAGTGATTCAAAAACTAAATGCTTTTTCAACATTTATAGTGTCTGGGTTCATTTTAGTTTTTACAGTGTTACAGCAAAGAACAATACTAACATTAAACATGCAATCTGTAGACACAATTTCTCCAACAGACCAAAAATACAAACTAGGACCGTCTCTCCAACTTTGTCTTAAAGGAACATTTGAAGTTGGTTTATGCTGAATTCTATACACATACAAACGGACACAATCAAAAATAGAGTATAAAGGCCTTGTCAAAACTAAACAACTCCAGCAATTTGTATTTCCAGATTACACTTACATGGTTACTACTAGTCGAGTAGTTCAACTTCTCCAGCAACTCTACCTAAAGAATCTGCAAGGTTTCTGGGACAGGTTCAATGTATGCGAAAGATGACAACCAGTGAGCGCTCATGCAGTGGTACAGTAGAATCTATGCAATGCAATCACAAAAATAGACTGGGAAAGTGTGGGTTTTGAATTTCAAAAACAGACAACGGGTTCATCATTCTGATGTCTCATTTTATGTAGCACAACAGAATGTAGAGGGGGGGTAAAAAAAAAAAAAAAAAAAAGATTTGGACTGAACTATTCATAAATGTAAAGAATTTATATAGCACCTGCACGGCCAGGCAGGGCATTACTGGTTGCCAGAAAAAGTGGGGAGTTCATGATCCTTTGGAAATATGAAGCAGTGCTGGCACATGTAATCAGACATCAGGCAATGATATCAGCAATTACAGTCGTGAAGTCTGACATCTTTTCCAACTAGAACACCAAGCTAAAGTTTGGTTCCTTGGCCAAAATTGTAACAGCACATTCAACAATAGTCAGACACTTTATCTCACTCTAGTCAGACAATGTTTACCTTAGTGTGTACAGTAAATTTGCCCCAAGTTGAACCAAACCTCGACAAGCAAAACAAATATAGTCTAATCAATAATAAATACTCACAGCTCAGAATAGCTTTGTAGACTTTACTGCAGCCCATGTAAAGACAGGAACTGGTGGGCAAGTGCAAAGCAATACAGAATATTTTTTAACCAATGTATCTGAAAACCAAATAGCTCTCAATATATATTCTTCTTGTGTATAAATTTTAATGTATAGTAAAAAGAATACAGCAATGGTTTACCTGTATTACACAGTAACTGACATTACATGGCCTAAGAATTTTAAATGCATATTTATACTGAAATAATTATAAATATTGCACATCTTAATTTTGGCTATTGATTGACAATCCCATGAGAACAATTAAGCAGTCATCTCAAAAGGACTCACCAAGATCTACATTTACCAATGTATATTTCCAATCTAACTGTGGAGACTGTGGTTTACTTGAAATCCACTTTTAGAAATAAAAAAGGGTTTTCCCAAACAAGTGCAATAGATTGACATATTTTTGGCTATAGAGATATATTTCAACTTTAGACAAAAAAAATAGGAATTACAAATGCAGCACTGTACAGAAGTGAATCACAAGCTTCAGTGTAGAATTTTAAAAACATAACCTTTAATAACATACTATGACTCATGATAATACCCAATTGCGGGGGGATGCTACTTTATGCCGTTTTTGTTTTTTATTTTTTATTTTTTACACTTAGCATACAATGACTTATTTGTATTACACATACACTTACTTGAATATTTATTGAGGAGGAGCAATTTTTTCATCATTTGCTTAACTTTTACATAAATGACGTACTATTAAATGAGGAGCTTACAGAGCAAGCTGAAGAATATACAACATAAGAGCAGCAACACTGGTATACGACACCAGACACATTAGATGCTACAAAAGTATACTAGAACTAAAATTTATATAAACAGAGAAATAGCACTTGGTGAATCAACAGAACTATGCACATCAGCAAAGATAATGCTTATGTCACAAGATGTTTCACACCTCCCCGACACTGACAGTTTTACTTTTACTTTATACTGAAATAATAAAAATACCCTGATATACATCCATGAACAAACCTTTAGCATTTCCACTTACACCATTCTGCTCTAATTATTTACATGTGATCAATAGCATATTAACATTAAAGAAAAAGGAAGTGTCTTGTAATCAATTAAAATCTGTCCACAATTAAGCCAGAAAAAAATTACTGTAATGCCAAAAAAGCTTACTCTTTACTTCCTCCCACCCCATACCAAATTCACAGCCTGTCTATTGATTGGAGCTTTAATCTATAAATGGCAGCATCTCTTTTATAAATGGATGGCCATTACCTTATACAAATGGAGATTCATTCATCACTAGTCCAAAATATTGAATACATTGGAGTATGCACGTAAATACATGCAAATATCATGAATGAGCTGTCATAAAATGCAGTGCTGCCTCCAAAATATCCTCAGTTTGCATACTGCATAGTTGACTTACTAGGCACACCAAACTAATAGTTAGTTGGTCTCCCGTTTACCTTCAAATTTACACAAATGATTTAGAGTATGCTATTCCATGTTTCCAAGTTTCAACATGTCCTAAAGCATGCTGCAAATTAACCTGTTTTTGATATCTACCCAATAAGAGTTGTTTCAACTCACCCTACTTATAATCACTGTGAAAAGATGACTTGTAAAATTAAAATGAATTCAGAGTCACATTTCCAGAATTATTCAGGACTTCTGGCATATATCACTGTACTATTGAAATAACCTGTCCACTACTTCCCTGAAAGATAAAGATGTTATATATTCTTAAGCATTTAAATACCGCTCTACTCAAATCAATGTACTATTTCTATGCCATGAACACAATGCCTCCACATTACATTGCCAGCCTGCATTGACAACACACTACTCTTAATGTTTTGATTTCCTATGCTGCCAATAACTCTTGTGCATTAACTTTAAGCAAATGTCTGGCTATATGCAGAAGTTAAAACATTTGTATTGTGAAGCTCTGGGTGTCACTTGACTCTCACATGTATATCATTACAGCTCTTATGTAACCAACCAGGGTCAACTTGCATTTTAATATAGGTTTACTCCAAGCTGGATTAACCAGTTTCTTCAACGCATCATAGTGTGGCAACATGGGCTGAAAGAAGCAGAGTACAGCCACTGCCAGGATGCCAGTGTGAAAGAAACTATAAATACACATACTCTTCTAACTAATATGTACACCACATTAATATCCTAAACAAGTGCTTATTCTAATCATAGACACAAGTTATTTTGTTTGAAGAGTGAACAGATAAGAACAACTGGAACACAGACAAGAAGCACACTTGCTTAATAAAAAAATAAAAAAAAAAAAATTAAAGTACATTTTAAGGGATACTTTTACCAGGTATAAGAGTAGAATGAAAAGCACAGGTTTACCCTGGGGATTGTTTGGAATAATAAAATGGGCTCTGGAAGTGGCATGGTGTCACAGTGGTAGCACTGCTACTTTCCTGTTAGGAGACCAGAGTCACATCCCAAGAGCTCACTTTGTGAATATTGAATGTTTTCTCTGTGTCCACGTGGGTTTCCTTCAAGAGCTACAGTTTCCTCCTACAATCCAAAGTCGTGCAAGTTAAGTGGACTGGTGATGCTTAATTGTCCCTAGTGTGTTTGTGTGTTTACCCTGCTGTGGAATGGTGCCCTGTATCAAGATTGTGCCTGCCTTATGCAGGGTGGAGGAAGGAGGAGGAAGGTACTTCAATGTAACAAAAAATGAAAGGTAGACTGCCATAAGTCAAGCCCTCAGAGTGGTTAGTTTAATGCAGAATTCCATGCTCACAAATGGTTGTAGTATCAGGCATACAACTCAAAAAACTTTTGCAGACCATTAGCATTTTAAATACTGTAATGATCATTTAATTCATATAACCAAAGTCATTCTGTTTTGATTGCCCAAAGACCCTTAAATTTACAGATATAAAATCTAATGCACAATAAAATAAGTAAACATAGTATATTTTTTCCTTTTTAAAATGCTTCTCATAAATATTTACAAGCTGTTATATTGTTTAATTTCTTCTGTAATGTACATACATGAAACAAAGAAAAGTTTTCACTTTTTGTCAAAAAAAAATCACGTTTATTCAATTAAATGAAATGTGCAGTTAAAAACTAATTAAATATGAATTACTTTTACATGTACACTGTTTTAATAATTGCTAATCATTGATTGCACTACAACTTTTTTGTCTCTTAAAATATACATTTACTATATACCGTTTTTGTTTTTTTCTTTTTAACCAGTGTACATACTAGGCATTCATAACTCTTGAGGTGAAATTGTAAATATGGATTACCATTTCAATTATGCAGTAGTTTTTTTCTTACCAAAACGCACACAGAATGATACACACAAACACATAATTTTTTAAAAAGACTTAGATCTATCAAATGTTCATAAAATGTTTATCAAGAAGGTATAATGGTAACAAGACAAATTTATAAGTAAAATAGACCAATTTTGCTGTTAAGCTAACACGCTAATTACTAAGCAGCAATTTCAAATTCTTCTTTATCTAACTGAAACTGTAAGCTGCTGTACTTAACACATGCTCGCTCACCATCCAAACTCAGACAAGCATTCTTTGTCTTAGTTAAAAGGACAAAATAAAAGGTTTGAACTCCTTAAAGCAGCTTTTCTTGTCACTTGTCTAAATGCACAGAACAGCTTCTCTGTTTATGACTCCACTTTCTTTAACATAAAGGCTAATATTCCAATCCTCTCTCTCTCATATAGTCGGCCTTACTACTCTCTGTTTTCAGTAAGTTCATAGTGTAAAGAGGCACAACAAATAAACTAGCATAAAGCTTAGAAAAACAGAGATGAGAAGATCATTTAAGATTGGCCAATTCACCGACTAATGATCAAGTCTTTTGTAGTGAAAATCGCCTGATTTACATCGGTGGCCAATCAAAACGAGCATCACTAAATTCCAGAAAGGCAACTACCACTATAATATTTAATTAATCTGGGATTTATACAATAGGGGCCCAATGACACATGAAAGCTCATTTCAGTTTTTCAAAAAAGGCACCTATCGGACTCTGGGATTATGAAAAACAAAATTCACTTGTCTGATTAAGCAAAGATATGTGTCATGTCTAGGGGAAACCAGGCACCTCTCATCACGTGTGCAGTACTATTATACTGGTGAAGCATGCTGCCTGCATAATCATGTTATGTAGTGTCAGGAATTGTGAGACTAGTCAGGGTTGAAGGAAAGCTAAAATAAGCAAAGTACAGAGAACTCATTAATGGTAAGATTTGTTCCAGAGTGTTATGGACCTCAGTCTGGGCTTGAAGGTTCACCAGCACAGAGTGGCTTTAGGTCAACTCTATGAAGGTTCTTCAATGAAACAGCCAGAATCAAAACTTGAACTCAAACAAAATCTTTTGAGGGACCTGAAAATAAGTGTCAGTTGACCGTCTCCATCAAATCTGACAAAGTTTGAAAGGATCTGCAGACAAGAATGGCAGAGACAGCTCAAATCCAACTGTACCATATAGTGTCAAAGCAAAGAAAGACTACATAGTAGAATCAATACCAAATGACATTCAAAAAGGTACTGAGTGAAGTTTGTGTCAATTTGGTATTACAGATTTTTATTTTTTTATAAATTGGGGAAAACAAAATCAAATCTTTTTTTACTTTGTCATTCTGGGGTATTGAGTGATGAGAGGGGGAAAAGAATTTGTATGATTTGAGCATAACACTGCAATATAAAAAAAACGTGCAAAAAATGAAAGGGTCTGAATAATATCTGAAGGCATTGTATGCTAGCATTAACAACACAATACAGATTTCATTATAAACCACCTACAAAAGGCTGACCCCAAAAGTCACTATTATCAGCTGCAACAGTGAAACCTTCTCTGAGAATTATTATTCAATAAACAACTTTCTATTTAAACAGCATTTGCACAAATAGAAGAATAACCTAAAATAATGCATACAGACCACCTTCATTGTTCATTAATCTAAAATGTGCTCTTTTACAGTGGGAAGCAGTGATAAAAATATAAAAACAAGCTTGAGGGTGGAAAAAAAAAACAATGCTGCAATAGTTAGAGTTTTTAAGAACATATTAAGCTATACTACCTACAAAGAATAGGTGTTACCGTAAGACTGCTTCACATTCATCTTATTGAGCAGTTTCACTACTATGAGAATAAAACTGTCTCAGTTTGGTCAGAATTTTGGAGTCACATTTGTCTTCCCAAATGGCACAGTCTGAAAGCTGGAGTTTATTTAGCATATATGGTCCTCTATAACCTTGACTGCTTTTCTTTTTGCCTGTGAGTCAAATAGTCCTTGAAGCCCAGAGCTCCACAGTTCACAAACACAAGATTCAAGCTCATTATTTTTCTCAGCTTACTTTTATTGCCCTCAGAGACTGGGCTTGGAATAAAGAAGGTAAATAAACTTTCTGTGACACATGTGATTATTTTATAGGATTCTGTGGAACACATCAGCACTTTTACTACAAATGTGCTGTTGACATTTTCTGGAAATATACTGTGAACGGGAAGAACAGAGAAACATTGGGTGGCACTGCCACTACATAAACCCAATCGAGTGTGTTCAAATCCCACCTTCAGTGATAGTCTGTGTAGAGTCTGCAAGTTCTCCTCATGTCTGACTGGAATTTCATGCAGGCAGGCCAGGGGTACATAGATGGAAGAAACTCCAAAAACATGCCACTTGGGTGAATGCACGTGAGTGCATCTGCACACAAGCATACGTACATGAATAAGCTTTGCAATGGAATGGTGCATTATCCAGAATTATCTTCTGCCCATGATTTCTAAACGGGGTCCCTGCTAAAGTTTTCAAACGCTTTAAGCACCCACAAACCTAACTACTTTGATTGAAACTATATGTATGGTGGAGGGGTTGGGCTGGGAATTAACCAGTTTATATATTATTTGTGTTATTTTAAAAAAAAAAAAAAGGTAACAACTAATATAACATATTAGTCAAACAGTGAATAACTAATCATAGACCTTAGATAAGTAATACTTCAATGGGCTTGGTTTTTCAAAGAACACCACAAATGACAGATTGTGTCACATTTACAAACCTGCAAACCCCTTCCTCTATCCTGCCCAAACAAAATGGATTTCACTCTTCATTTCACCCACACAAGTCAATGCCTGAACTTCAATCCACCCCCTAACCATGTGTCCAGTGTAGAGTTTTTATACTTTTGTAAAATCCAAATACTGCATTTGTTTATGTCAGTGATGAGGTAAATCTCTTCTTCACCAAAATGCAATTTTGAGTATTACGACAATGACAATTTACTGCTTGTACATTTGTGAGTTTAAATTATTGAACATTTTTAATGTCTAAGAATAGTAAATGTGTTCTTAAACTGTTTAATTTTAGCAAACAATTCTAAACCATGGTTCAAATGGCCTTTATTTTAATAATGACCTATTTCTGCCAATTACACCAGTTAAATGAAAGTTGGCATGACATAAACCTTGAAAAATGTTAAGTAATGTTAAGTATCCCACCCAAAAATTTAATTTTTAAATGTTACTTACCCCTTGTGCTTTGTAGTAACAGCAAAGTTAAAAAACAAATTCGTGCAAAACAAAAAAATGTTTGACATAATGGTATAAAATGCTGCCATATCTGTAGAGATTTTCACCACCTGAGGCCACAGGTCCACCACGCCCTCGACCCTTTGCAGTTCGCATACCAGGAGAAGGTGGGAGTGGAGGATGCCATCATCTATATACTACACTGATCCCTCCCCCACTTGGACAAAGGCAGTGGTTCTGTAGGAATTATGTTTCTGGACTTCTCTAGCACCTTCAACACCATCCAACCACTTCTCCTTTGGGACAAGCTGGCAGAGATTGGAGTAGATTCATACCTGGTAGCATGGATCGTGGACTATCTTAAAGACAGACTTCAATATGTGTGTCTCGGGAACTGCAGGTCTGACATTGTGGTCAACAACACAGTAGCGCAACAGGGGACTGTACTTAACTCTGAGTCCTACCACGTGCAAAAGTTTGCAGACGACACTGCTATCGTGGACTGCATCAGAAGTGGACAGGAGGAGGAGTATAGGAAACTAATCAAGGATTTGTTAAATGGTGCGACTCAAACCACTTACAACTGAACACCAGCAAAACCAAGGAGCTGGTGGTGGATTTTAGGAGGCCCAGGCCCCTCATGGACCCCATGATCATCGATGGTGACTGTGTGCAGAGGGTGCAGACCTATAAATACCTGGGAGTATAGCTGGATGATAAATTGGACTGGACTGCCAATACTGATGCTCTGTGTAAGAAAGGACAAAGCCGACTATGCTTCCTTAGAAGGCTGGTGTCCTTCAACATCTGCAATAAGATGCTGCAGATGTTCTATCAGACAGTTGTGGCGAGCGCCCTCTTCTACGCGGTGGTGTGCTGGGAAGGCAGCATAATGAAGAGGGATGCCTCACGCATGGACAAACTGGTGAGGAAGGCAGGCTCTATTGTAGACACAGAGCTGGGACAGTTTGACATCCATCGCAGAGCGACCGGCACTGAGCAGGCTCCTGTCAATAATGGAAAATCTACTGCATCCACTGAACAGGATCATCTCCAGACAAAGGAACAGCTTCAGCGACAGACAATATTAACATTAATATTATACAGAATTATTGTCTGTCTGTTATACTTTCATTTTTATCACTCTTTAAATTTAATATTGTTCTTCATCAGTATGCTGCTGTTGGAGTATGTGAATTTCCCCTTGGGATTAATACAGTATCCATCTATCTATCTATCTATTGGTAAGGAGTGAATCAAAAAGCCTAGATAGTACAAAATCTGAAAAATAAACCAATGGATGCCTGTGGTCCTGCAGGAAAGTGAGCCAACACCTGAATAATAGGACATTCTCTGACCCATCCTGACCAAAACAAACTTAAAAAAAAATGATATATTACTATCAAAAGATTGAATACCCGAGATTTGGAAATTTTCCAGATTAAAGAAATCAAAGAAACATTTTAAATGGAAGGGGCCTTAAGTTACTTGAACATATTTGGTGTGTACAAAAATTAATTTAAAAAGAGAGCTTCTACTCCCATAACACTGCCATGCATCAGGGAAAAGGGGGAAAAAACCACACTCTTTAAAAATCTGCCCCAAATACACTATAGCAAAACTTTTTATGTAAGCTTTAAAAGACAATACAGTAATCCCTCCTCGATCGCGGGGGTTGCGCTCTAGAACCCCCTGCGATAGATGAAAATCCGCGAAGTAGAAACCATATGTTTGCATGGTTATTTTTATATATTTTAAGCCCTTATAAAAACTCTCCTACACTGTTAACATTATTAAAGCCCTCTAGACATGAAATAACACCCTTTAGTCAAAAGTTTAAACTGTGCTCCAAGACAAGACAGACAAGACAGTTCTTTCTCACAATTAAAAGAATGCAAACATATCTTCCTCTTCAAATAATGCATGTCAGGAGCAGAGAATGTCAGAGAGAGAGAGCAAGAGAAAAGCAAACAAAAAATCAATACGTGCTTTTGGGCTTTTAAGTAGGCCGAAGCACCGCAATAAAGCGCCATTTTGTAGAGGAGCGTCCGTTTCCTCTAGGCAAACAGCCTCTGTGCAAACAGCCCCTCTGCTCACACCCCCTCCGTCAGACAGAGAGAGTGAGAGAGACTGAGTTTTATTTAATATGTAATACATGCGCTGATTGGGTAGCTTCTAAGCCATCCGCCAATAGCGTCCCTTGTATGAAATCAACTGGGCAAAGAAACTGAGGAAGCATTTACCATAAATTTAAAGACACATTGTCAGCTCCTTGGTATAACTCAGAATTGCGATCTATGAAAGCAGCTGGCCGACGCCTTGAGAGAATGTCACGTAAGACTGGCCTCACTGTGCACATCCAGGCTTTCTCTGACCACCAAAGAGCTTACAGAGAAGCACTAACTGCTGCTAAGAACACCCACTATGGCAGAATAATAGAAAGTGGCCACGATAACCCAAGGGTTTTGTTTTCTGTAGTTAATAAACTACTCGAACCTGCATCTGGCCCAACTACCTCTTCTACTGAAGTCTGTGAGGATTTCCTCCACTTTTTCCGTAACAAAATTAAAGATCTAAATAATTCAACTAACGTAAATACATCATCTGTTTATATCTCTCCCTGTTTTCCCACTCCATCCAGCTCCTTCTCTAAGTTCTCACCAGTCACATCTGCGTTTGTTAATGACCTGCTTTGTAAGATGAGGCCAACTACTTGTATACTGGACCCGATCCCCAGCACACTACTTAAATCCTGCCTTCATGCCATAATCCCGACTGTTACAACAATAATAAACTCATCCCTTGACACTGGCTCTGTGCCGCTCACTTTTAAAATCGCTTCTGTAACCCCAATGTTAAAAAAGTCTGGTCTTGATGCTGACAATCTTAACAATTTCCGGCCTATTTCCCACTTACCTTTCCTGTCAAAAGCTCTTGAGCGTGTTGTAGCTTCCCAGCTCACCAATTACTTATCGTCTAATAATTTGATGGAACCCTTTCAGTCTGGTTTCAGGGTGCAGCACAGCTGTGAAACTGCTCTGCTACGGGTAACCAATGATCTGCTTATGGCAGCAGACTCTGGACAAACCAGCATATTAATTCTGTTAGACCTCAGTGCAGCATTTGACACTGTCAGACATGACATTCTACTGTCTAGAATGGAGAACATGCTGGGTATCTCTGGCACTGCCCTCCAGTGGTTCAAGTCCTATCTGACTGATAGGCAAGAGTTTGTTAGTCTTGGTAACAGCAGATCCAGCTCGGCCAGTCACACAAGGAGTTCCTCAGGGCTCTGTCCTGGCCCTCTTCTCTTCTGTATTTATATGCTCCCCCTTGGCCATATTATTCGTAGCTATGGACTGGGCTATCATTTTTATGCAGATGATACTCAACTCTACTTCAATGTTAAAAGTGGAACTTCATCAGAGCTTTCTCAGCTCACAACCTGCCTTAGTGAAATTAAAACCTGGATGGAGCAGAACTCTTTGAAATTAAACTGCAACAAAACTGAACTCCTGCAAATTGGGACTAAAATGCAGCTTAATAAAATGAGCTCCTTCCCAGTCCATCTTGGTGGTGATCTCATCAGACCTGCCTCTACTGCAAAGAATCTTGGTGTCATTTTTGATTCCTCCCTTTCTTACTCCACCACATAAATCACATTAAGAAACTTTCTACTTTCACCTCCGTAACATATCCGTGTTCGCTCCTTCCTTCCTTTTCTAATGCTGAGAAACTTGTCCATGCTTTTATCACATCCCGCATAGATTATTGTAACTCGCTGCTGGCAGGTGCCCCTTCTAATCTTATATCACAGCTCCAGCTTATTCAAAACTCAGCTGCAAGAGTTCTTACTCGAACCAGCAGCAGCGAGCACATCACACCCATCCTGCTCCGTCTTCACTGGCTCCCTGTGTCTTACAGAATCGAATATAAAATCCTACTAATAACCTACAAAGCCTTAAATAACCTCGCCAAACTACATCAGTGACCTTCTCCATCACTATGTGCCTGCCCGCCCACTAAGGTCCTCTGATTCTGGCAATCTTGTTGTGCCCCACACTAATCTTCACTCCATGGGTGACAGGGCCTTCAGCTGTATGGCGCCCAGACTCTGGAATGACCTACCGAAATTAATCAGGTCAGCTGACTCCATGAATTCTTTTAAAAAACAACTTAAAACTCATCTGTTCAGGAAGGCTTTTAGCTCTATTTGACTTCAATCCCCTTCTCTCAGTTTACCTCTCTGTCAAGATGCTCATGTAACCTGTGTGTGTGTGTGTGTGTGCAGACCATCAATTCTGTTGTCTGTTAGGCTTTCTCTGAGTTTACTGTCTTAATCTTCTTATTTATTAATTTGCTTTGTACTATGCTATATACTGTATACCCTGCCGTTCTTTCTTATGTTCTGTAAGTGCCTTGAGCATGGGAAAGGCGCTATATAAATAAAATGTATTATTATTAATGTATTATTGTTCGCAGAAATCCGCGAACCAGCGAAAAATCTGTGATATATATTTAGATATGCTTACATTTAAAATCCGCGATAGAGTGAAGAGCGATATAGCGAGGGATCACTGTATATGCAGACTGGTAAATTCCTCATACTCACATACATGAAATTTAAGTAGCCAAACCTCTGGGAAAGTGGAGATAGTAGCAGAATCCTGGGGTATTCTTCTGAAATATAATATGGTGTCTAGGATGGTATACAGCGGCTGTGGTTAATGCTGCTGCTTTATATTTCTACACAAATATTTTGAAATCTGGCACAGTCACTATCTGTGTTGACTTTGCAACTTTCAAGTCATATATGCAGGGATTTTTGTCCAAATATTTTGGTTTTACTTATATATTTCCTAATATGTTTGTGACACTGTCAACACTAAACCAGATCAGCTAGGGCATGTGCATGCTCAAAGTGTGTGGTGTGCTGGTTTACTGTAATGCCTCAGCTTAGCTACTGCCTTATGTCTGATGCTGCTGAGGCAGGTTGCACCCCCAAGTCTTCAAAGTGAAATTAAATGAGTTTTGTAAATGGATCTGACCTGGTGTTGACCACACTTTTAATCACCAGGGTTCTAAACTATTTTTCTATTAATAAACAACTTCACAATACTTAAACTGCATAAATAACTTTTTAATGGTGTGATGGTGTAATACAGTAATGCTGCTACAAAAGTAAATCAGCCTTACTAAGTTATTTTTCTTCTGTTGCGATGGAAGTGTTTTTCTCAAAATATATATTAATTACAACCTTATTATTTTAATGTAATGCTTTAAAACTGATTCTTAGCATTAATAAATAGGAATTGAGATAGTCAAAAAAGCTTTTAGGTATTAGAAAAGATTTAATGTGTGTTAAAGACTAATTAATTGATACAAGTAGCTAAATGTTTCAATACAGGCAAAACAAATTTCCCCCAAGAAACTGGATTTTCTCAACACTATAACACTCTCCCAAAGGCATGCATTCAAATTTCCTCCATTCCATTTATTTCTAAGCCCACTTTATTCTATATACGGTCAAGGGAAGGTATGATCTATATCAAATATAATAAATGGAAGTCTGGAAAAAACTCTGGACACTAGTCCATGACTGATCTTTCTAACACACAGGGATACAATGTGAACTCTACATAGGTAACAATGCTCCCTGCAGTACCTCTGCCTATAATGCAATATATTATACTGTATATAAGTAACCATACACATACATGGAGTATACAAGCACACACACTTATATAAAAACACATACAATTTCATACACAAAGAAGGAGAGAAAAATACTACAGAAATGATCATTTGAAAACAACAAACAAAAAAGTAAATATGACCTTAATTTGATCAAAGTTTAGATATTTTGATAGGCCCAATCCCGTGTGTCACAAGTGCGATTCTTATCCAGCCTGTGGGATGGTAAATATCTGGTAATTAAAATTAATAATAGTGTTGCACATTTCACTAGTGCCAACACCAAAAAAGAATCATCCGCTGCAAACAGTATAGTATATATCCAATATTTTATATTACAAAATTCCTTGTATTCTAAAATTAAGAGGGCAATTAACAAACTCCATTACATTGTCAAACCTTTAACATAAGGGAGACTTGGAGTCAATAATGCAAATTACCATTTGTGAACATTTACATTATATCATATTATAAAACTACATATTACAATAATATTCTGTAGTATAATTACCTGGTACAACACATCATGTGTCAAAAGTATCTGTAACTAACTCATACTAAACTTGTATTAACCTTGGCTTACATTCAAGGTTAAAAGATGTGCACATACCCAAACCAGCTTTTAAAAACCTTACAACTAATATTTAAAACTGAAAGTGTAGACTTGCACTTGACATAACCCACACTTTCTATATACTGTCCATGTTATATTTCTGGTACTTCGCAAGTCCTTCAGACTAGTAGCCAGCATACTTGTAATTTGATGATCCAGATGGAGACCCAATCATAAATATTAATCATCAAAATTATATTTTGATTACATTTGCAATTCAATTATAGTCTACAATAAAAAGATTATGCAACATTCAAAATTTATTACTTTTGGAGATCTTGTAGAATACAATGACATTACAAAGAAAATCAGTTCAGAAGTAATAGTCAACTATCTTCTGCGTCCACATTCCCTTCATGACACCATGATTTACAGTAGCACGTACAGTACACACATTTCTTTTTCTCTGAGAACACAACACCACTCCAACACTGGTTGTCTGCTGCCAGTGCAACTATAAGTTTGCAGAGTTCCTACGCAACGTGTCTGTTGCCCGCTGTTTGATGCAGGGAACATTTGAAACCTGCTAACTTGGCCGTGTACTCTTTCTGTCTCCTCGCTTGAGCAGGAAGGCTATCTGTTCTTTGGAAACACAGGATAATGTCAACATCCTTTACTTGCATGCTGTATGTGTTTGAGTGACAGCACCTGTTTGAATAAATGCTTTCAGAATGTTCCTGTCTTCACAATAAAAAAATCTGATTTTTTTGGGAACCTGGGCTCATATTCTCTCTTGTGCAAGTCTGTGACCCACAAATCAATATCTGTCCATATATAAATAAAATGCAAATTTGACTCACCACCTCACCAAGAAAACACTATTTCCTGTTTAGCTAAAAAGATTAATAAGGTGGTAAGTATCTACTAAGAAAGGACAATATATCAATATTCAAAGTTTAACAAAAAAAAAAAAAAAAACCAACAACACAGAAAAACTAAATATTCCAAAATCTCAAAAATGCCATGACAGATTTGAAAAAAATTTACTAATGTTATATTAAAATGAAAATTGGCCTAAACACGTTTTTTTGATATTTGTCATTAATAACATAGGGTATTCTAACATACTGCATCACCTGTTTTGCCAAATAGGCATTTTGGTTTAGGCAAACGAAGGCAGTCTGCAGAAGCAAAGTGTAAGGAGGAAAGAGCAGCGAAGCTCAAAGATGATGCATTTAGAATGTACTTGCCTGGCACCGTGACTATAAGCCTAGTCATTTTTGTGTAACTGAAACTGCAAGAAAGGTATTTAATATGTAATTTTGACCTCAGTTTCCACCCTATATGCATCCTTGTGTCAAATGCCAAAGTGGGGACTACAGTTCCTATCAACCAGTGCACTACTCTAGAGGATTTAATCAGCATTCAAATAAATAAGATAAAAGCAGCATATCAAAAGGTAGTAACTGCTTTTTTTCTTACCCTAAACCACTTTGGGATAACAATTTCATTGTCTCACTGGAATACAGCATCTCTCAACTTTTATGGCTTTAGGACCTAGATTTACTTTTTCCAAGATTCTTGATGAACCACAGACATTTGAAGAGCAGTTGGGCATTCACCCCTCATGAATCAAGCCTGATTAGAAGAGTGGGAGGAGGGGTCGGTCACCTAGTTGAAACAAGCACAATTACACATGCTTTGGTGGACCAAGGGTGTGTAAGTTTTTTTTTTATATATATAAAAAAACACTGTCTTCCTTTGAAAAGTGGGCAGTAGCATATTTTCATTAAGTTAACAATACCAATCAGCAATTACCAGTTAACCACTTTTAAAGTAAAAAAATAAATAAATAACTGATGGAGCCAAGCCATGATTGAACAGAATGAAAAAGCTGATGGAGATGTCGTTTTCAGAATGTGATATGCAGAGAACAGGATGGTGCTTTTGACTGAGTAAAAAGTAATTTAGCACTGCCTCTACATTAAACTTAGTACTGATGCAGTACTAATTTAGGCTGTGAACCTAACGGAAAGTTTTACCAATTTTTATCTTTCAATGAGTCAACTTTAAATCAACTTTGTAACACTATTGACTACTATTGGTGATGTCCTTTAATACAAAATTCTTTTAAACCAACACCACCAAGGACTACATGTAGCACATCTAAGAGTAAGCAGGTAAATTGAACGAATATTACCCCTCTAGTAAAAAATAAATAAATAAATAAAAAAAATAAAAAACCCACAAATATTGTATAATACCTCATTAGTTACATAACTCTTCTGATACATCTGTTTAATCAATGGCACTATAACTGAGGCCCGCTGAATTACAAAATTTCCTTGGCAAAGCCAGGTAACACAGCTACAGTGTCTTGTTGTCACTTGAATTTTTTGTTATTCAGTTTTATTCTTGAATAAAAGCACCTGTTTTATTATACCTTTGCAAAAGTGTTTATTTTACATTTCAGTAATCACTAGAATGACATCAAATCTCTCACGCATGCATACACACATTCATACAAGAAAACATCACTATTTGAAAACACTATGTCATTTGAACATGTTTTTTTTTTCCCTGATCTTGCCCAGTCTCAAATGCCAAATGATAGTCTGATAGCAGTCACGGGGCATCGAATCTTTGATTTTCATTACAACAAATAGTTCTGAGCAGACATCAACCACAGCACCGGCTGTGGTCATCACTGCTGTTGTGAAAAGAAGAGAGAGTTAAACGGCATCAACTCAGAGAGAGAGAGGCAAGATCAGTGCAACACGTGAATGGGACTGAGACAATAAAACTGAATAATAACTTTAACAAGAAGCAAAAGTTTACAGCGGGTGTTGCAGACTCAAATCAAATGTATGTTTTTATTATATTACAGTGATAACAATAGCAGCAGCTCACTACTCAAAACGAGGAGAGCCCATGCTCAAACCCGCAATCTTTTGCTTACATGGCAGCTGCTCCTACCTCCACACCAGCCAAGCAGACAGTCGACTTTCTGTCAATTGATATTTCAGATTTGGTTTTTACTCATTGACAGCAACATGTAAGTTGAATAATTTCATTTTCATTGGTTATACTCTTGAATAAAAGCACACTTGTTTTGTTATACCTTTTTTGAAAGTGTTTGATATTTGGACTTCAGTCTTCACACATTATACACTTCACGTGAGCATTTTGCCAATTATTAGTAGAACATGAAAAAGTTTTAGGTTATGTGTTCAACATTTCTTGCCTTGCATTTCCTGTCATCCTACATTAACCCAGATCGTTGCAGACACGGAACACATTAAATTTATATATTCCAAATAACCATATATTATTTACCCTATACAATTCAAGGCACCTCATACTCAGATAAACAAACTTGAGCTTGGAGAACTTTGCGACTGACTTCAGCTGAGTTGGTGAGGGATGGGATAGCAGGCTGCTTGCTGCTTGTGCTGAGCGACACATTTTTCAAAACAAAGACATAACATGACAAGGCTTAAAAAGGTGGCAAAAAGCAAATGATCATTACAACATTGGCATTTGATAAACAACTATAACCTAGTGGCACAAAAACAAAAGCTTTGGAGAAACTGACAAGAAAATATATTGAAAATTAATATACCAGGCAAACACAGTCATATGAAAAGGTTTGGGAACCCCCCTCAGCCTGAATAATAATTTACACTACTTTCAACTAAAAAGATAACAGTGGTATGACTTTCATTTCCTAGGAACATTTGAGTACTGGGGTGTTTTCCGAACAAAGATTTTTTAGAGAAGCAGAATTTAGTTGAATGAAATTAAATCAAATGTGAAAAACTGGCTGTGCAAAAATTTGGATACCCTTGTATTTTTGCTGATTTGAATGCATGTAACTGCTCAATTACAGACAACCCACAGATCACCTCCAAAGATCTGCAAGAACATCTTGCTGCAGATGATGTATCTGTAAATCGTTCTACAATTCAGCACAATTTGCACAAAGAACATTTGTATGGCAAGGTGATGAGAAAGAAGCCCTTTCTGCATTCATGCCACAAACAGTCGCTTGTTGTATGCAACTGCTCATTTAGACAAGCCAGACTCATTTTGGAATAAAGTGCTTTGGACTGATGAGACAAAAATTGAGTTATTTGGTCATAACAAAAAGTGCTTTGCATGGCAGACGTACAACACCGTATTCCAAGAAAAACAACTGCTACCTACTGTCAAATTTGGTGGAGGTTCCATCATGCTGTGGGCCTGTGTGGCTAGTTCGGAGACTGAGGCCCTTGTTAAAGTTGAGGGTCAGAGGAATTCAACCCAATATCAACAAATTCTTCAGGATAATGTTCAAGCATCAGTCACAAAGTTGAAGTTATGCAGGGGTTGGATATTCCAACAAGAAAATGACCCAAAACACAGTTCGAAATCTACAAAGGCATTCATGTATTCATTCATTCCAATGTTCTGGAATGGCCGTCACAGTCCCCTGACTTGAATATCATCGAAAATTTATGGGATGATTTGAAGCACACTGTCCATGCTCGGCAGCAATCAAATTTAACTGAAACGGAGAGATTTTGTATGAAAAAATGATCAAATATACCTCCATCCAGAATCCAGACACTCAAAGGCTTTAGGAAGCGTCTAGAGGTTGTTATATTTGCAAAAGGTGGCTTGACTAATTATTTATATAATATCTCTGTTGGGGTGCCCAAATGTATGCACCTGCCTAATTTTGTTATGATATATATTGCATATTTTCTGTTAATCCAATAAACTTAATGTCACTGCTGAAATACTACTGTTTCCATAAGGCATGTCATATACTAAAATGAAGCTGTTACTTTGAAAGCTCAGCCAATGATAAACAAAAATCCAAACAATTAAGAGGGGTATCCAAACTTTTTCAAATGACTGTATCCTCCCTCTGAAGAAAAAATTTACAATTTAACCATAAACTCAAAATTCGGTACACTGAGAAATCAAAATGCAGAGAATGCAAAGAACACCCAGCAGGAAAACTTAGAATTTCCACTGTGGAATAAAACTGGATAACTTATGATGGAAATG
This sequence comes from Polypterus senegalus, assembly GCF_016835505.1. NCBI lineage: Eukaryota > Metazoa > Chordata > Cladistia > Polypteriformes > Polypteridae > Polypterus > Polypterus senegalus. The sequence continues at coordinate 51,788,054 of NC_053155.1, read as the reverse complement.
TCACTCCGGCTGACAGAAAGAAAATGCCATAAAGCTAAAAAGGAACTTATTTCAGCAGGGACTAAAATATTTTAACTATCTACTGTCTTTTCTTCCATTACTGACTCTTAGGAAGTTTAGGTGAAATTTAGTATAAACTTTCAGGGAAAAAAACAACATGGATGTACTGACAGCAGCACAAGGTAACAGAAGATATATGATTAATTTGTAAATTGTAATGAGAGCTGCAACTTATGCACTTATAGGCTGTGATCATTTTAAATAATTAACTGCACTAATAACAAAAAATATGTTTACTATTTTTATACAGGTGTGTCTTTCCAGTATATTAGCCAGACATTTGTAATTCTTGAGATGTAATTAAAATGTGTACTCGTATTTTAATTATGTAGTACTTGTTTCTTGCCAAAACTTTATGGTGTATGATACACAGCAACAAATAATAAACAGTACAAATCTTTAGGAAAAGTCTATTGTTTACTAAGCAGCAATTTCAAATTCATCTTCATTTTTATCTTTTCTTTTTCCAATTAAAAGTGTAAACTGTTGTATTTTAACTCTTTTAGGGCTAATTTATTTTTTGTTTCTTTTCTCCCAGGGCTGAATACTTTTCCAAAAACTAACTTTTTTTAAAAAAAAAAAGAACACAAAGCAATTGTTTAAATATTTTGTGTTGATTTGATATGTTACTTTTGACAATTGTTACTGTCTTGTATGTTGTGTAAGCCTGCATACTATATGATTTCACATACTTATACATGTTACACAGCAAAGTCGGATATCGCTCAAAGCAGCCAATTGCACGCATTGCCACATTGCACTGCCTACAATATGTGTTGCACTGGTGTTTACTTTCCAATTGTCTGTTGCTGCACTTTCTCACATATATTGTTAGTGTGTACTGTAGAGAGACAAGTTACCCGTTTGACATTGTGCCATGCCACCAAGTTTTCTGCCCGCATAAAAACCGTATTGCCACCTCTTTTCATCTTCAGCCTGTCTGGCTTCAACTGTGAAGGCATGTGTCTCCTGTTCACCCTCACTGTGCCACAAGCTCCAATTTCCCTGCTCTGTAGCTCCATGAACAATTCTGGGCAGTTTGGCTCCCATGGATCAATGTCTGGGTATTCCTCCCACACGAACCTTGCCATAGGTGTGTCAGCTGCCCGAATGTGCTCAGCTGGCAGCTGATCAGTTGGGGCGGCCTCAGCTGGTGTCCGATCAGCTGATGCCGGCTCCTTACTCTCTTGATCACCGTCAACAAAATCAGATTCTGAAAAATCACAGTCCGACTCCGCGATAATGCACAAAACATCATCTGCCGAGTACTTTCTTTTTTGCACTCCCTTGTGAGATGTCAATGCCATCTGGCCTTTGTTTACATTTCGTAACTCACGCACACCCAAGGATTAGATGCCGAGTCAATAAGTCTAACATTCCTCCAAGCAGAGAGGGAATGCCTGTGACGTAACAGTGAGTTTTGTCGCTATTAACAGCTGATTGTCACCCTCTACTCCTGGATGTCGACAAAAGTCGACATCCGTCCTAAAACAAGCGCACTATCCAAAATCAAGCTGTGTCTGTTTTAATTTAAAGGACAAAATAAAGTTCTTAATTCATTATATTCCAGTACAAACCTTAAAAAAAAAAAAGACAAATCTATCAAATATGTATAAGATGTTTTCAAGGAGATTAAAAGTTAACATGTTTAACAAGTTTACAAGTAAAAGGCAAATTTTGCTGTTAAGTTAACCAAGCCTATTTATTAAGCGATAAGCAGCCATTTCAAATTCTTTATCTTTTTCAAATTGAAAATGTGAGTTGCTGTACTTAATACAAGCTCTCTCACTGTCTAAACTCAGGCAGCGTCCATTTTAATTAAAGTACAAAATAAAAATGTCCGATTAAATTGAAGTAGCTTTTCTTGCTGTTTGTCTAATTGTACAGTGTGGCTTCTCAGATTACTTTTGTTCAATTTATTACTTCACTTTCTTTAACGTATAGGCTAATACTCCAAATCCCCTCTCATTCACTGATAAAATAATCTTCCACTTGCTGCTCTTTGTTTACACTGGAGGAAGTTTGCTGAAAAAGAAAAAGGACACATGCTGGCTCAACTACGTAAATAACCATAAAGCTTAGAAAAGCAGCGTCTGAAAATATCGATTTTTGTGATTGGCCTTTTTACTGATCACCAATAGAGTCTTTTATTTTGTGTGTGTGTGAAAAATCATTTGACTCTGATCACCACCCAATCAATTGGAGCATCACTACTGATGCGGTTAGTATAAACTCTCACTCACCACAACAGAGTGGAAAATGTGGGCTTAAAAATGAAAGGATAGATTAAAATCTTCAGACTTTCAAGTTTTACTTACATTTTAAAATGCACACTCACAGGAAAAATAAACTCCAAATACGTGCCGATGTCAAGATCCAAAATCAGGATTCTTGAGCCCTGAGATTGCACTGTTACTATCTGAGCGAGTGTGCCAGCCTTTTATGATAAAGGGATGAAACAAAAATTTTAGTCGGATACATATCTTCTTTATATCCAGACATGATCACAGGACAGGCACACACATTTGGGATTGTGATACACTTTACAAGTATTAGCATAGTACTTAAATCTAAATTCAACAGTGTAACAGCAGTGCACATTAACTAAAACGTCATTTGTGAAATTAAAGCTGGTAGCCTTACGGTTTTGATTATGAACAAACAGTAGAAAACAAAACTAGTTTTGATGCAGATGTATGCATAGCAACTATCACTAATGCTAGGTAATAGTACAGTACATAGTTTGTGAACATTTTCAGCCCTTTTGTACCTTCGTTTACACGCATCACTGAATGTAACCAATGGCACATACAGCCATTGAAAGAGAACAGTTACCTGTCATAGGTAATTTATTAAGCATCCTAAGAGCACATTCCAGTCATGTCATCTTAGGGAGTATAGTTACTAATCCTTAGCAGAGGCAACACGCATCCTATAATCAGTTAGTTGTGGATATTCGTGTCAACATTGAGCCTTTTCCAATTTCAGCTGTCATTTTATTTCACTAACTTTATATTACAAAATGTCCCATACCATTTTATTCTGTATACAAGCAGTCCCCAGGTTACGTACGAGATAGGGACTGTAGGTTTGTTCTTAAGTTGAATATGTATGCAAGTTGGAACAGGTACATTCTTTTAATAAATGCTATTGTTGACCAACTGTAACCAAGTACTCTGCCAATGAATGATAGAGTTTCCCTTGGCTCTGAACTTTTTATTATTTCTACTTTATTTTCCATGGTGATGATTTTTCTCTTCTTTACTGTATCACCAGCACTTGCATCAGATTTGTGTTTCAGAGACATTGTTGAAGGGTGAAAACAAGATTAAGATGAGTTCTTCTGCACGGCACTATATACGCTATCACAGCAGGAAGGCACCCGTCGTCAACACGTCTGGTGTACTGACAAGAGACAACTGCCTGCTATGTACGTAACAGTACAAGGAGGCTTGCTATTGAGAATGAATGGGGACAACAAGGGGCAATCCACAACAGTCACCTCCACTTGCATACAGTATGCTCCATCGAGAACGCCAAAGGCGGGTAGTGAATTGCCCACCACCAACCCCATTCAACCTCAATGGCCTCCGTTCAATCATAATCGGGTCACCGCTTGCAGCATCACCAGCCACCCACCGAGAACGAATGGGGCAGTCAGGAGCAGTAGTTGCGGCGGTGTGTTGGGCGGGCAGCGAACCGCCCCATCAAGCCTCCATCCTGCACACGAGTGGTAGCTGTGGCCCCGGCAACTATGGACCCCAGGTCACTGCTTTCTGCACCTAGCCGCCCACTGAGAATGAATGGGGTGCGGCTCCCACCGCCCCATTCATCAACCGGAGCCGCTCAAGGGACACTACACTGCACGATCAGCGAAATTGTCCCCTCCAGCCACCGCTTGCAGCGTCCCCAGGCCGAAGATGATGGAGCGGCAGTTACTGAAGAGCCTGTGTCACGTCCCCCAGACAGATGAAGGAGCAGCTGAGGCCCCGTTCGTAAGTCGGATATCCGCAACTTGGGGACTACCTGTATATAAAATTTACAAAAGAGCAATGAACAATAAATAATGCATGATTGTGACAGACAACATCCTGAACATTAATTTAATTGCAAATGTAAATGTACTGCTCCAAAATACTATGACAGCTCTTGAATGTGTTTGAGACAAAGACAAATATATACTGGGCTGGATGAAAATACTACATCATCTAGTCAAAAGCATTCATTGTTTGAGAACATGTGGGACTACACTGCTAAAGAAATTCAAAACATTAGACAACTAAAATACAGACAAAGTGATTTGCTCAGGGTCACACAGCATATGGAGGTGGAACTTCATGGTGCAACTTTTGTAATGGAAGTCCAAGGGCTTAGCCACTAATCCATTGCCCTTTTTTTAAATGCTGTATTTCATAAGAGTAATACTGTTAGCAGTGTTTCTGTTATCACCTTATCAGTAAAATGTCAAGCAAATAATGCATACAAAATTATCCCATTAGAGTGCAAAATGAATAAATGAAACTATTACTTGGTTGTATTTCAATCCTGAATGCAAAATTGTGGTTCTTTTTTCATTCAGATATTAAACCTTCTCCCATAACATCTTGACTAGAACCATGATTGGCAATACTCTTCTACACAGAACAACATATTGACAAGACACATCCAACCATTTATCTTCTTCTGAACAAATTAATCATATTGGCTGTATCACTACAGATCTCACTGTATATAAAGGGGTAGCATGCACAGAATTTCAGACCTTTCTGCACAAAAAAGAGCTACTTTCCACATCTGCTTCATCTATTTTTTCTTGTAATAGCTAAAATAAGCTCAAGACAGAAAATCACCATACTACAGAGCCTGCTCTATCAGACTAGACAAGTTCCTAGTGCTATAGTAGACTTGTTTCCCTTGAAGAAACCTGCATGATCAAAGGCAAAACAAGCAGACTTAAGAAAGACCTCATTCTGGAATTGAACTAGGATGTAAGCATTGGGAGGCAGCAACATTACTAAAATGAATATTCACCTGAAAAGAGCAGAACTGAACTAAGTGCTTGCTTGTTTGAAATGGACTCTGTGACTGTAGTATCATATCACAGCTGAAACTGGCTTCATTAATATTTTACTAAAGAGAGATTGTATAGCATCGCTAGCTTGTGAATTTGTGTCAGCCTAACCTTTGCCAAGCAGTAAGAAGATCCTGGAATGATAACTGGCAAAAGTAGCCAATTACAAGGAAACAGTGTATAAGGCTTTAAGCTTATTATATGGTCTACCATGTGAAAAGTTACAAAAAAAAAAAAAAATACATTTAAAAATTGAATAGGAAAATAAATGCAGCAGTATCCTTTGAGTATGACTATGAACGGAGAAGTGACATCAAGGCACTTACCTTCTCCATTAAAAATACTAGTTAAATTATTTAAGTGTTTAAAATTGTACTTTAACATCTTTCCTTTGAGTTACAAGTGTTTATAACCTTTTGCCTTTTTTGGTAAAGTGTTAAAATATTTCAGTGTTTGGAGTTACCCTGTAGTATTTCAAATTGAATATTTTATATGATGAATAGCTCACAACACATTAATATGAATACAAAAGAACAACATTTCACTGTAACTTAACAGCTAACTCTTGAAATGAATCCCCTCAGAGGGCAGATTACTTCCAGCTGGACTACCACATTGTTCAATAGTGTTATGACAAATGAACAAAATCAAACAAATCATATTGTATCAGACAAGAACAAGTATTTTTATCCCATTTGGTATTCCAAAACACTCTGTAGTGTCGTGAATAAATATGTCATTCCAATGTACAATAACACAAAGACCTACATAAAACTCAATTCAATTCAGAACAAAACATTAAAATCCTTAGATGAAACTATAAAATGAATCCACCCAAATACAAGAACATGTAATATCACACAAAATACACTTTAACCATTTATTTAACCAGGATTCAAAAGGATGGGAGGTATCAACGAAACACTACCTATGGTGACAACATGCTGCTTTCCTGAAAAAAAGAGCTGCGGTTCAGTGTAACATGTTGTATCAACTCATCTCTGAAAGCGGACAGAAGCGACTGCAGCAGGGCATAAGATATATGTTGTAGTGTTCTTATTTATGTAGTATAAATTGTCTTGTTTTGCAATCTTAAATCTCACCTCTACCCTAATCGTTAGCCATGTCTCCTGCTTGAAGTTACTCAATGACAATAATAATAGAGTTATCAAATGAGGCTCATTTGAGAACAATGGCTAATACTTAGACAGGATCCTGACAATTATTTGAAACTAGCTTAGAGTTGCTTCTTGATTCTTGTTTCTGAGTTTTATCAAAAGTTTAAAACATCCAGCAAACCAGATTAGGAATGTTTCAACTACATATAAGGAGATCTTTCAGATGTGGCAGCAAGCTTATGGTGATGATTGTTTAAGCCGCACACAATGATATGAAGGCTGATTAGATACAACTCGGGCAGACAATCCCAATGCTAGATGGTGATCATACTGAAAAATGTGTGCTTTGATTTTTGAAAATCATTGCGTAATGGTCCATGAAGTTGCTGAAGAAGTAGACACCAGTAAAAATGTGTGTCACACAATTTTGACTGAAAAACTGTGTGTTGCTGCAAAATTTGTGCTGCATCTCTTGACAGATAATCAAAAAAGCAAACCATGTTACAGTCAGTCAGGAGATGTTATAGACCATTCAAATGAAGATGAAAACTTTGTGGAACATGTTAGAACATGTGATGAAACATGGGTGTAGAGTACAACCCCCATTGACTTTGTTTGTTTGTTTCTGGAGGTAAAATCAACCCTGAAATGTCATCAATTTCAAAACAAAAGAAAATGCTCCATGGGGGTTTACGCAACATTCCACAAAATGAGTTCCAGGATGCATTCCAGAAATGGAAAAACTATTTGGAGTGGTATATACAGGAGTGGAATACTCCTTCAAAGTATATTGAAAGCATATTAATATATGATTTTTTTTTGTTCAATTTGGGTTACTTTTTGGACAGACCTTGTAACCCAAGTGGTTAGCAATTTATAGCATTATTTGTGTTTTTTATTCTCTATTTTAATAATTTGTGGGGAAAACAAAACTCACAATGCAAAAAAATAACTAAAATATGCAATAATAATTTCTTTAGATTTTACTTTCAAATTACTATGAGGACATTAAAAATCATATGTAATCCCACAAACTTCAGGAAATCGTCACCGTAATGAAAATATATAATGTACTTTACTAATCTTTTAGCCTTGCAAACAAAATCTTGAGTTTCTGTAACCTGCTGTCAGAACAACAAGATAGACTGAAAACCTCTAAAAGTGCTCTAAAATATGCACTGCTACATGCTTTGTCCACAATACCAGTTTATGACATATCATGTCCATGCTGAATTTGCACCTCAGAACTCTCAAATGCTTTGCATAGTTCCTTGATCCATACAGCTTTTTTATGCCATGGTAGAAAATTTGCAACAGAAACTACACACTTTGTAATCTATGAGCTCTACACCACATTAAGTTAAACCATTCAGAATTTTAAAATTAAATGCGTGATTACTGTAATCCTGGGCTAAAATTTAATTCCTAAATACAGTAGTATGTTAGTTACAACTAGCTTTATATTTCTATCATAAATATACAGGTATTTCCCATCCTGCTTAATCTAAGCCACATTCACAGAGGGTTTTGGGTAGTACAGAAGCCTATCCAGCAGCATTTGGGGGAGAAAGGCAAGAAATAGCTTTGTGCCCACTCACTCAGGGCCAACTTGGAATCAACATTTATATTAAACTACATTATCTCTGGGAAAGGGGGAGGGAAGTGGGAAAACATGTTGCTAAATTAGCCACAAAAAAAAAGTTTGAATATTCAAATTGCAAGTAGGTAAATATTCAAGTGGAATCCCATTGTAATCAAATTCATGGGACCATAAACATTTTGTTATAACGAATACGGGGAAAATGTGTATACTATTATGACCGGGGTCGCCAGGGATTTGCGATCTCTAATGTCCGCAACTGCTCTGCTACATCTGGTAAAAAGTAAGCCAAGGGCAAACTAATTTGTGGTCCTCTGCATGATCAAGCTTACCACATAAATGTTCTAAACATCATGCAACAAGCATGTTAACACCAGGCTTTGACCTGCTCCTCCTTAGACTTTCCTGGTCTGCCACAGCGTGATTCTGAGCCACTGGTATTCTTCTAATCCAAAGATGGGAGCCAAAGCAGGATGACTGTCATGTTGCAGCTCCTATTTTGTGTGCCTGAGTGCTGAAGTAACAGCTCCTATTTTGAATGAAGTCTTGAGACTGTACCTGTCTTCTCTATACCTTAATAAAGTACCTGTATTTTCCTTGGAAACCTGTTTCCACATTTCTGCCTCTCATGCAACTAACTCTGTGACTCGAGCTTGACAACGCCTGTGTGTGCATATATAAAAGTGCTTCTTAAACTGAAAAAATATTTTAGTTGAAAATGAGATGTTAGATGTGCCTTTATATAAATACAAACACACTTTTAATTTGTTTTGTTTGGATATCAAACGCCCCGTCTTTAACTTTGTCCGTAATTTTTCAATCCTTCAAAATTGTTGTTAGTGTGGAAGGCGTGAATCCAAATATTTTCACCTTGTCATTTTTCTTTGTTCTGGAATGAACTTTTCCCAGGATTGTTAATTTTTCTTTCAACTTAAACGGACGTTGTTTCAGACCTTTTTTGTTCATTACAAAGAAAACTTTGAGAAGCACTATGAAACTTGAACAGTACAGTATTCACAAACAAACTACTCACATGGACACTCAATGGAGAACCGACTCAGAATTAAGCTATATCTGTATGATGTCACAGAAACTCTCTTACCAAGCCTTGCTGAGACTGCACAAGATGGGAAATTTCGTAACTGACTTAACACTTTTTTTGGTCTAACAAGCAAAAGACAGTCTGTTGCAGGGTTCCTGAGACTCGGTGAAAGTTTAGGCGTGGCATTAAGAATTTTTGGCATTGCATCATTATCTTTGGTAGCCATTTTTGGTTGAAAAAATGTTGTTATACTGAAATTTACATTTCGTTAAAACAATATCCATTAAACATCATGTTATATTAACATTTGTTCGGGCCAACAAAAAGTATGTGTTACTTCGGTATTCGCTAGAATGGGATTTGACCTCATATTGGAACTTAGGTTAACGATGCTACGTGTTACATGTAGGCTTGTACTTGCTATTTTTGTTTACTTTACTATTATGGTAATGGCCATAGAAAGAACAAACACCAAAATAAATTATATATTCTAATAGTACTCAACAAGGCAACTGGTTTTAAAATAGTAATCAAAATCCCTATCAGAATTATTTTCATTTTTTACTTAGAGGTTCATAACATTAAAACAACAATTAGCTGCCTTAGGTTTAAAAGTAAATGAGACAGAATCAGATGCAAAATTACACTTTTACATAACTGGAAAAGCATTTAGAAACACAACTCGGACTAGGAGTACATTTGTGGCAGAGTCTTCACCCAGACCAAATCTTAAGGCAGGCCACTGCATTTCTGTAGGACACCAGTCAATATGTATGTCTAATTTTAAACAAAGCATTGATCTCATAATAAATGAACAGCAGAGACATGCTAATCAATAAAGCGTTAAAGAGATGATTTGTAACGACAGATGGGTGCCACTTTGAGAAACAGACAAGTTCAAGTCACAAATGTAGGCCTCTTGCTCTGACGGTATTAAGGCAATGCCTCAAAAATGATAAAACCAGTCAATAAATGCATTGCAGACTTTACAATATACTATACACATACTATATTAATAATACACTGAATAGTGCATCGCCAACTGGACAGCATTTGTATAGCAAAAGAAACAAAGAAACGGCAGCATGACATGCACCCATATGCAGCTAAGGACAGAAAGAATATCCAATGAGAAAGTTGCCCCATTTGGAACTCCCTCAGTACAACTAACTAGGATTGTCGAGGCCCAAGTCATCTATAGAGGTGGATTTTGACACGTTACTCAGTCCTATTCTGTTCCGCGCCTTTGCTGATACCATTTTGATAGTTTTATTCTATAACCAATATGAGAATTTTCTGGTGAAATATCAGGTAGTCATGTGATTAAGGAGCATTTTACAATATCTATAATGTATTTTTTTTTAATGATGTGTTGTCCTCTGTAATTATTAATGGTACACACTGGGGATTGTGGATGTATGACCAACCCCCTACTAAAGGTAACACAGAGTCACTGTCCACACCAATTATTCAGTTTAGGTATGACGTGTGACCATACTCGTTAGAAGGGCACCTATCAAGAAAAAAAAAATAAATAAAAAATAAAAATCACCTATTCGGTTCTTTGTGGATCAACATCCGTCATTAAAAAAATGATTAATGGATGGCATTTGCAGTCTGCACATACATGCACGGTGCTCCGAGGCCTGAGAAAAGCAATGGGTCTGACTTGTAGATCAAAGAGAACAGCAGTGGAGCAGGGTGGGGGGAGAAAAAAAAAAGAGAGAGAGAAAAACACGTTTTTAAGGGGTCTAGCTGTTTTACTAGAACAGTTAGAAAAAGGTCAAAATGTCCATTTCAATCTTGTAGTTATTTTGTCATTAAAGTAGAACTTCATAAATTTAAAATCGCTTAATTTACTAGCAGCACTGCTTTGACACTGGGTGCCACCGGTTTGCAAAACCAAGCCGAAAACTTGTGTACGCACAGGTTAAGGCTCGCATGACAATGTTTATGGCTTTATGCCAAGTTTAGTTTTTATACATCGGAAGGCAAGCGTGGAAACAGGCGTACACAACATTTTTGTGCATACGCACCGTTTATACATGAGGCCCCAGCTCACTTAGCACTGATGTAGATGGACAAGCTAAATATCACTTTGCCTTAACAGTGTTTTATTAAAAGAGGTTCCAGTGGAGGCTCAACCTCTCAACTGGGTTACCTGACTTCCTGTCTATTGTAGGTTCTTGCAGGTAGTGCTATAGTTCTTCCATAACCTCTTCAGGTGCAACTGATTAAGGGTGGGTATCTAAGGACATTTTGATCTCATGTAAATTTGTCCAAAGCAGATGGAATCTTATACACCTTTGGACTTTTCTGATGTGTCTGTTGAAGTGGGTGGTCTTTCTGTTGATGTAGCCCTCAATATTTCTTTATCCAACTAGACTTTAACTTTGTTTTAAACTCAACTTTAAGTGGCTGGTCTTTGTAACAAATGTCAGCAGACAACCAAGGACAACCCCTTTCCTCTTGCTCCTGCTGCCAAATCTCCATTCCAGGCTCTCCAGCATGGTTTTCAACATAGTGTGAATGCCCCTGGTATGGGCCCTGATAACTACAGGAACGGTTTCAAACCTCCAAATACTGGCAGGATACATGAGATAGATATAAACTCCTTGCTCATTTGTACTGTTATATCCTCAAAATGGCTGATGGTGTCTTCAAGGTTGCTTATAATATCCTACTCATTAGCAGTTGGACAAAAGAAATGTCCCTAGTCACTTGCATATGCTGTCAAAGCTCTCTTTTGTTCTAGCATCCTTTGCATCATATGCAGTGTGGGATTCCACCTTGTTGGAATTGCTTGTACAGTACAGTGAATGAGCCGGTCAAGCTTTTGCTGCAAAGCTGTAAGACATTTATGGGCAACCACAGAATGATGGAAGTGTGTAGCACTCCTTACTTTTGGCCACAATGGATCTGACAACTCTCAGAGATTCAATGCCATCATTTACAACAAACCATACCTGATGGGCAAAGCAGTTTAGATCTGGCATTTCAATAACCCACAGGTTCTTTACCACATTTGACCTATTGTCATGCAACACCAGTAATAACATAATCAATTTCCCACTCCTCCAATAATGTCATGAATAATTTGGAGATGGATTCCCCTGTATGGGCCTCAGTCACGGCTTCTACATTCAAAAGTCACCTGGACGTTCTTCCAAGATGCTTTAATGCAATGCAAAGATAGGATGCTGTACTTGGTTAATATTTTTTCATCAACTTTGACAGTGAGGGCAAAAAACATATTCCTGTAACAAATTCAGTTTTTAGAAATTATTTGAGATGTGCTAATACAGATTGTAGCCACAGAACCACATTCTGATGAGAGCTTTTCAAATCAACTGAAGGTATGGAAAGGTAAAAATCACATATAGTCTAAGCATTTATATTCAGGATCTGTGGCGTAACTTCTTTTGAAATAGAAGCGTAGGATTGCTCTTATTGTGTAAAGAAAGCGCTTATTGTGTAAAGAAAAGACAAGACACTGAACATTTTCGGTCTTCTGTGAAATAAATCAGATTCTCATTAACCTTTGGGACAACCAAACCGACCAGATCAAGTATCGTATACATTTTTGAAGAAAGCACTGAAAACTGATTTCTCTGTCTACTATCTATGCAGTTAATTTTTTTATTATTATTTATTTTTAAAAGTTTGGTAAATCCTGTTAAATTAATCCACTTCATTATATATTCTGAATGGAGTAAATATTGTAAGCTCATGTTGAACTAAATGTTTTTTTTTTGGTCACATTACTGGCTGAAAAAATAAATCTGGTAATGCCAATAAGTGAGATTCTACATATTTACATAATGACTATATGGTGTAGATTGACCAAAATACATTCAAGACAAAATACAAACCAATTTTACCTTTAACATTTTAGTCTACAAATCTATGGAAAAAAATCTTATTCAAAAATATAAAGCATTTATAAATTATTTTGGCCTAAAGTTGAAAAAGGAAATAATCAATTCACATGTAACAATCTGGATATTTTATTAACCTCTTTAACCATGGTTTATTTCACTGAAGATGTTCAAAATTACAGAAAAAGGAAAAGTTCAAAGCCTGCCTGTTCCATCACACTGCTGAGATGGTCTTTAGGCTAGCATCCAAACTTAAACTGAAGCTGACGAAACTTGAAGTAGGAAAACTTAAGAGTAACTAGTGATGCTCCAATCTAATCTATTGACTACAGATCTAAATCAAATTATTTATTTTGTACTGCAAAAGACTTGATTGGGGATTGGTAAAGTGACTGATCACAAAACTAAAAAAAAAAAAATTCAGCATCTGCTTTTTAAAGCCTTACAATAATTTAGGTGTAGTCTTCCATTAAAAGACAACATTTCAGCTAGTGCAAATATTTTTTTTTGCCGCAAACTTCTTCTAACTAGAGAACCGTAAGGATGACTTTACCAGAGAGAAAAGATTGGAATATTAGCTTTTACATTAGAAAGGTGGAATAATAAACTCAGAAAAAATTAATCAATCAATCATGAGAAATTAGACAACAGCAAGAAAAGCTAATTTAATGAAATCAGACCTTATTTTGTCCCCTAATTAAAATGAACATTGCCCAAGTTTAGACAATATAAGAGCTTGCATTATGTATAGCAGCTCACGTGTTTAATTAGAAAGATGAATATGAAATTGCGTTTTAGTAAACACAATTGTTCTGTTTTACTTGTAAATCTGTTAATCTTAACCCTTTATCTGTTGAAAGATTTGTGTCTTTTTTAAAAGGTTTCTACTGTATTTATTATGCATCTGTGTGTGTCATACAGTATAAGTTTTGGGCAAAAACAACTACTGCACAATAAATTGGTAATCAGTATTTATAATTACACCTCAAGAATTAGCAACATCCAGGTGATACACTGAGGGGATATATAAATGGTATAAAAAGTATACATACAGTAAGGTGTAAATTTTAACAGCAAAAAAGTTGTAGTGCAATTAATGATTAAAATGACTAAATCTATAAGCTCATGTATACTTTCATTTATGCAGTGTTTAACTACCAATACTAGTTAAATTAATCAATATGTGAGAAATACATTTTTGGTTAGATAAATATTGAAAACTACTTTAAATTAAGGTCTGTTTCAGATAAGTACATCACAGAAGAAATTCAATATGACAGCTTGTAACTAGAATATTTTCTTAAATGCCATATGCATTACAGATAAACATTTTTAATTAATGTAATATATTGAGAAAAATATGCAAGATTTTTAAAGAGATAAGGGAAAAAAAGAAATAAATCATAATCAGAACTGACCGATCCAGTAACATTATATCAGTGGATCAGTATCAGTCCCTAAAAAAACTGAACACAGCATCCCTAGTTCCTAGTAAATATCTGCACAAACAGATTAGGTTAAAAATATTATTTGTCCCCTTTAGGAATTTAAGACTTTACAGAAGCTCAAGAGAAGAAAATATATCTTAAATATAAAATGAACACAAAACACACTTAAGAACTTCTTGTCTGGATAACAGGTTTGTAGGTGGTAGTAAGATGGTGAGGCCTGACCACATGTACCACAGATTTACATTTAAAGGCATTAAAATCTGAATATAGTAGGTCTAGCATACAGTGTAAATAAAAGGAACATGTCATTAGATGCAAAGTTGCCTGGTTAAAGATACTAATGTTGAATATGACTCATCTTCAGAGTGAATGCAACTTGTTTAAAAATAGTCACTAACAGGATGATGCAACCACTTCTTTGTGGGTAACATGGATGAAGATCACATATTTAGGCTTTAATTACAATGTGATCAATTTAGTGTATCATAAGTCTCCAGACCCCTTTCCATTCCATTTGATCGTATCAGATGTAACTCATCTACGCATTAATTAGCATCTAAAAGAGGAGGTTTAAGCTGGTTCTCCACAATACCTGAACTTGCCATGAGATATGATATTTCTTTCAATTTAAAAAGACACAGAGGAGTTCTATAAAAACTTAAAAAGGGATTGAGGCTGGCTAGTTTTGAACCATTTCCATGTTATGCACTGAATCTTTGCTCTTGTCTCCCTCTGATAAGCGGTTCCTTCAATATGGCGTGGGACAGATAGCTTCTTTGGTGGTAGTGATCGGAGTGCTACCAGCCAAGTAGAAATGTTTAATATATCCCACTTCACGCTCCTCAAAATATCATACAGTGGTCTAGAAGATGAGGTTTGGTTTTTTAATAGTAAACCTTTATGTAAACAGTGTAACAAAGGGACTAGGACCCCGAAATTAAACAAAAAGTTTGCAAGTTGAATGATCTCAATGACTCGTTCTTTGGCACTCAGCAACTACTTGTGGTCCAAATTCTGAAAACACAAGATATATGACAGTTTTTAATTTGATCAAAATCTAAATATTCAATAGAACATGAATTCTGAGCAGTATTAAGCAGAATTCAACTTTATAAATTAACATTAACAGATGCAATGTAGATAAAGCCTGAAACAAACACTACACACGGTTCATTTTCCAATACTCCCACTTAAAATATTTTGAATAAACTTGACAAATGTCACCTAATAATTAACCCACTTTCTTGGGAATGGGGGTAGTTGACAACAAAAAGTTCATATAAAAATCTACACAGTAAGTACCTTTTAAAGAAAAAAGCAAAATAGTAATGTGAAACAACTCAATGTTATAATGAAATGTAAGTACCTTAAAAAGGAATAGTGAATTGTTATTAACCACTGCACAGACAATGCTAAAATATGAAAATCAATTAAAAAAAATATATACAGTATATGAAAATGAAACAATTGGTAATAGCACCAAGATTAAAATCTGCAATAAATATTTCAGTATTGTGTTTTGTTTTTTTTACTTGAAATATGATTTTCAGCCAGCTTTGACCAACTTTTCTTCCCCCGCATTTCATGATGTTTTGGGAGCCTGCGGGACATCATAGAGCTATGGCATCCAATGTTGGATGGGGACTGCACCGACAAATAAAGTGTATACAGTACTTGTAGAGAGTTAAAAATCTGCAGAAAATTTGAATACATTTAAGCACAAAACACACACACATAAGGAAACTGGAATTTTATCAGTGTATTCAGTCTTGAAAGCTAATGTCTTTTGTATTAGTGTTCGTGCTTAATGGGAAGCAGTAACACAGAGCGAGCAGATGTGTCGGTGGGGTGGGTAAAATAGAAAAGCATACTTCTTGGTTCAAGAAAGAGGAATACCTGCTATGGAATCTGTGGAACGTAAGTGTTAAGTGAATTAATGTTTACTATCGAAGAATTTTTACTGATCTAATATTTCATTCTATTAAATTTTATCATAGGGAAGAAAAGTGGTGCAGTGGTTAGCACTGGCTACCTAACCACTGAGGTGACATTTTTGGTCACAATAATTGGTCCAGCATAATTGGCAGAGGTCTCCCTAGCTGTCAAGGATAATTAAAAGACCATTACACCATTATAATCCACTAAAAATTAATTCCTTTTCTCCTTTCCTATTGACTTCAGCACATCCTTTTTTAAAAATTTTCCAAACATTGCCATGATTTTGTTGAATTTAAGGTGAAGCAAATTAAGCAGGGTTCACTCCTCACTAATAATTATTATTATATTTAACTGTAATACTAGGAAGGTTAATAGTTGCCTTTATACCAACTCTATCAACATGTTTTACAAGATTATCATCATTCACTAATTACTTTTTCAGGATTCCAACTCGGGAGTGGGGGCAGAGTACAATTCATTACTTTTATTTTACAAATGTAAAGATTTTAAAAGGTATTTGTTTAAGCAAGGCTACAAATTGCAGTTTACATTCTGTGCATAAAAATGCAAAAGAAGATGGGAAAATGTATCTGTATTAGGAAGAGGACTGCATATTATTATTATTATTTATTTCACAGGTTAAAGGAAACATTGCCTTATCCTGAATTACTTTATAAATTATTCATTCCAACATATCACCAGCCATTATTACAAATTAATGTGTATCACCAACACATAGCAAACATTTGCTTATGCCACAGTGCTCAAATTATCCATGCTAATAATAGAGAGGAATAAATAAAATCTCAATATAAATTAAAATAATACCTTGTAAAGTTCATATTGTTTTAGGCATCTCATCTTGGAATATTAACCCCTTTTCACTGGGCAACAATGAGCATGCACTTTGAAAGAGCTTTTATTCTCTACTAGATGAAGCACTAGCACTGATTTTTTCTGATTAGTGCTTTGGAAAAAGAGCACATTTGATGGTAAGAATCTTTTTTTATTAAATTTGTAACTACTACCACAAGCAACCAAAATGCAGCCTTTAAATGAACATAAGAATTTTTGTAATATTTGTAAATGTGATTTTTTTTAATAAAACATTGTAAATAACATCGATACTTGTATATGTTAAAATGACCAAATGTATATATCTACATTTCAACCATGCAAGTCCATTTATATAAAAAAAGCAAACACTAAATGAATAATTGTAATTACGTGGCATTAATGGTGTAAGCATAGATCAACTCTAAGTCACACATGTTGCATATAAAACACTGTAGTCTTCAGAGGTCATAATAAATGATTTAGTAGGTGTTTCATAAGGAGTACATTCACTAGATGTTTTATTAAAGTAGTACAAAATTATAATGGTAGACTCTAAAAAACAATTTAAACCAAAACATTTGGTTTACCAAGCATCAAACTAGGATATAACTCACTGAACCAAATGTGCGTAACTGAAGAATGATAGTAAAAGCTCAAGAACAATACAGCAAGGTCCAGTAAATATTTAAGTATCCAACAAACAAAAAAAAAAAAGGTAATTGCACAAACAGCTTAAAGCTGACTAGTACGATGAACACATGTCCACCCATTTAATGGTCTAAAGTAAACATTTATACAACTTAATAAGGCTATACAGTAACTTTACAAGCAAATCCTTTCATCATAATATTAAGATGACAGTATCAAATCCTTACACCATGACAAAAACATTCTTTTGCATAGCTTGTTACTCCAAGGTACAAAGAAAAAATTAGCTAATTTGGTCCTGGAGGTTCAGTGACTATGACTACAAATATTTATTACCTAACCCTCTAAAGCAGTGGCTAACTCATTGCTGAAAATGAACAATGTATGTAAGCAGCGTTCCTGTTTAGCTAGTTCTGCATTCCAAGTATCTGTGTGAGACATTCTCTTTGGTATGGTAAAAGGTATATCAGCTCTAATTTACATTGCTTTCTAGCACTTTAAAAATCACAAGGCTGCATTCAGTCCCTATAATTAATATATTAAAAAGTTACTTACTTAAATATTAAGAGCACCAAAAAGACCAGTAAATGGAAATGTACTTTTCTTAGGCACATGCTCATTATTTACAGGCACTAACTAATGCCCAACTATGAACTTCTCTCTTAATTGAGACTTAATACAGACATTATTTGCTTGTGTGCTCAAAGAAAGTTGGATGAAATGATCAATGTAATAATTAAATCGGTAGGGGGTTTGGAGATGCAGGGTGATCCATGAATACACTGACCCAGTACTTCCTAGAAAAACAATATAAATAATGCTGCAAAATTTAAAACCTTGAAAAAAAACTTTCATTAAAAATGTACAAAACTTTAAAAAATATTCAATTCTCACGGCAACTTTAACATCAATTGCTGCCAAAAGATACCTTAGACAGTGAACATTAATAGAATGGAATACAAGTCAAATACAAAAATCATATTCTCATGCCTGAGTAAATTTTGTTCAGCGTTATGGAGGACTGGGGCCCATCTTGGCAGCACTAGGCACAAGGCACTGAGCATCTCTTCATGCACACAGCTATACTCACACCAGGGACAGGTTAACCTAAACTGCACATTTTGATTTTAAAGGAAACAAGCACCCCAAGGAAAAGATTCTAAACCAGGACACCTGATCCAAGAAGTGACAGTGCTAACCACTTGCACTACTATGCTGCCCTTAAAGAGAAACAAAAACTAAAATCATAGAATAAAATGAACACTTAAAAATATACAAATTTTATATTCTAACCCCTATTATACTCAAAAATGAGGCAACCCTTACGTCCCTCAAAATAAATTAGGCACACTTCACACAAGAAGCAATGGCACATTGCATAGAGTCTTTGTGCAAATATTTAAGCCAATTTTGCCAAACAGCGAACCGAAACTAAGCAAAATAACTAATTAGTGCTAGGCGAAATGAAAAACCATGTACGACTACAACTATTGGGCCTATGTGTACACTGAGCAGGGGGGTCCCAGTATCATTCAGCAGTAAAAGCTGTGGTACAAATCAGCTCTACCAGCTTCACAACAAGTCAGTTATCACATTAGGGAGCAAGCCCTTTTCATTCAAGTGATGACTCAAATTTTTACTAAATGAGATAACTTCCTCAGCACCTTTCCCTTTATATTAATATACCAGAAATACAATCACAAGCAAGACACCGAGTCAAAGCTAGCCAATCAAAGGGAAGCAGACTGAAGGGGGTTATACCATATACAAGACAGATCATAATGGGAATTTCACACACATGTGGCATAACCCCACAGAAGCAGTGTTATGCTTATTATCTCTGTAGGCCGAGGAGGTAGAAAAAGTACTTGTGAACAACACAGCAGAATTAAATTAAACTTGGCTAAAAATTAGTTTGTCCTTAAAGAAAACACATGCTACCTGTTAAAGACCACCCTTACCGTACAACCACACTGTGAAAAGCATTGAGTCTGAATTGCAGCAGTTACCGTCCTGGATCACAAATAGCCACATGGACAAAACTCATTAATAATGTACAGATCTGAACAGTGCATTTTTATACAGTACAATTCAGAAGGAGTCTGGCTCTGAGCCTTGCAGAGGTTTTTGGATAGAAATGGAGGACATGGGGTGAGCCCACTGAAATCTTACATATTTTTGAAAGACAAATTATTTTGCACTTGCTCCATTATACTGCATTGAAAACATTGCAAATAAGTTATAGACTGCTAAAAATGTATATTAAAAAAAATCAAATGTTATTTTTCAAATGCAGGAACCTGTCTGAGCTACAAGTTCATATCCAACTGTAGATGCTGTCATGCAATTGTTGCTGATCTCAGTTTGATACCACTACTTTCCACCAAACCACAGAAAAAAATGAGTTTAGATTTTCAAGGATTTTTTTTTTTTTTTTTTTAATGTCTAAAAGTTTTCTTTGATGAATGTCTGCTACTTACGGGGTGGAAAATACACTTTAAAGTGACTCCAACTTTGATTAATTTCAGCATGTTTCTATCATATGCCTTTGTTCACCCTTAACTGACCACATATGTGCATGTTTAAATAAGTCCTAACAGAAGCTCAGAAATGTACAATTTACATTTACACTATATTGGAGCTGGATCAAATGCTACTAAAACAGAAAAGTTGCAAGTTCATTCGAGTTGATCAAACCTGATATCTTTTCACACCTACTTCTTAGATTGCAATACATTGCTCCTATGAACTAATGCAAAAACACAGACTTGAGATAGCAAAACAAATAAAATAAGCAAATAAAAATAAAATACAAACCAACTTATATTAGAAGGCTGGAGCTGTACAACCTCCTAATGTCATAGAACAACTTGATGAGAGCCTGATGATTCAGGGCAAGTATTAATAATTAAAGAACAAGTTGCTGCTGTGTCAGGTTTCCTGCTAGTACATGTATACATATATATGAAAACAGGTAGATTATGCAGTGACACCACTCCTGACTGAAGCTGTCACTTTTTCTGCCTGAAAGCAAGTACCCACTTGATGGACAGCAAAAAACATCCATCATTCACAGAGTTATAAATGCTTTTTCTTGTGTAAAACCATTAGCCAGTGTTAAAACTAAAGCAAGTAATAAACACTCTTACTGTGCATGATTTTATACTATACACAAAACAAAAGAAACAACCTGTAAATCTAATGGAAATAAAATAGTGATTGTTTAAGCACCGAGTTTACACTGCTCTCTCAGATACTTTATCAGGCAGATTTGGATAAGAGGTGTCTTGCGAGGACTAACACTTTGATCCTCTTCACGGGCATTTACGCTATGATCTATTTAGATCAAATACTGGATCTAATTTGGATTGAATCATGTATGGTAACCAAGCCTACTAATATCACCACCTGGACATACACCAAAAAAAAAAAAATAAAAATCTCTTGGACAAAACTTCCACGTCATTTCCTCATTTTACTTAAACTATATCTATTGCACATAAAAAAAAAGTGTTATATAAATATTTAATGAATGATGGATATAAAGTTACAATTTGTAATAAAAACACATTATTGCAATAATTAAATATGCTTGACCTAATACAACTGAAAAACAGAATATATGTAATGGTACAAATATACAAAGTTACAGCAAAGAAATATGGGGTGAAATTCAAAGCAAAGTATTAGGTATATAGTTTTTATTCTGCAAAATAGAAGATATAATGGAGAAAGAAAGCTGCACTCTCTGGAGCCTGCCTTCAATCAGACAAGTATGAGATTAATCAAAGTCACCATATAACACATAGACTTGCAATAAAAAAATAAATGTACGCTTAGCATTATATTATAAAGAAATATGTAATGACACTGAACCTGAATAAGCAAATTTAGAAAAAGAACCATTACCATATATTATCTATAAATTATGGTCAACATTATTTTTTCCAATGAAACACGTGAAAAATACATGTATTACTATATTTCCAAAAAGAAAGAACTTATAGATTAAATGAGATGCTTAGGCTACCACAGTACAAGATGAGTACAGAACAGAAAATCAACTAACTCAATATATTATGATAAAATAAATATACCTGTAAAATAAATTAAGTGAATAAATCTAACTCTTGAAGTAATGACATTTTCTTTAATTGACAAAACAAGTGAGCTATTAATGGCAGTAATCATACAAGCAACCTATTAATTTACAGAAGGATTAATTCAACCCAAGGTATTAGGTTTATCCATACTCAGATCAATACATTGAGGATCCTTTTTCTTTTTTGTATGATTGGTATACTTTAAAAACTAAAGTGGCAGAATGTGCAGAAACTGCAAGATTATATGAGTCAGTATTGGAAATGCAGGGGCACCCTTCAACATTTTTCTTTAAGAAGAGGCCCACAGTAAACACTGGCATTTTACAACACACAACATATAGGCATTTTGGTTTTTTTTGTTTTTTTTAAGGTGTTTTTAGAATTTACAAAGGGCGCCATCAACTGGATATCAATTCTTCAGCGATTGACATCGATCCCATTGGCAGTACAACACTGTAGCCACACCTATACAGTGCTAAACCATACACACCGACACTGCAACTCTGATTCTAAACCAAAACTGGGCAGGATGCAACTGACAGTCGACCCATTCTAATGGTGTAAGAGGTTCTATGGGTGCATACATGTGACATACCGTTAGGCAGCAAGAATATCTACAAACAAACCTCTGTTTATTCCAGTATTTGTTTCTAATTAATCAAACAACATTTATGGGTATCAAAGAACACAGTTTTTTTTAAACAACGTGACAACAATCAGTGGGCACTTATTTTTAAATGTACATTGTGTATTTATGAATCCCATCCGGCATACATTTTAATGTGCTTTTTAGAGACTACCCAGTGACTCACTTTTTTTTTTTTTTATAATATATTGTAAAATAAATTACTGACATAGGTTAGTAGTTTTGCTGAAAAATGGTAAGGTAAAACCAAGGCCAGATTTAAGTCTTAAAGCCATGTAGATGGCTTTCACAGTAATTTTCAGTTGAGGCCTTCATTTATAATTTTAGCAAGTTGGAGGCAGTCAGTAGCACACTCCTATAAATGCCAGTATAGTAATCAAAAATACCAAGCGACTCACTCCATCTAGTTTGCAACTCATCCTGACAAAATCAAACTAGTATGATTTTGTCTTTAGTCAAAGTGGCAAACTTGTGGGCATGAGTGCTGACAACCAATAAAAGAAGTACAATGCCTTACAAAACAGAATGGAAAAAAAGAAAAACAGCCAAGATTGAGGCTAAACGTGCCATGCCCTAGGCTTGGGCGGTAAAACGGTAATATGGTATCCCGCGGGATCTAAAAATAGCAACGGTGTCAGTTTCAATACTGTTATACCGTCATAAAAACAATGCACTTATATAGGAGACAAGGATTAAATATTAAATATAATTTATTTAATGCCTAAAAATGTGTATGCGATGCGTGGTTGTCATCACGTGACAGCGTGGAGGAGAATGAGAGAGGTGGGGAAAGATGGCGAGTCGCGCACCAAGTGACCTGGTCTCGAAAAAGAACACAACTTCTGCAGTTTGGCAGTATTTCGGGTTTCGGCCGAACGAGAAGGGAGAGGCGGTAAATACGGACGAGGCAATTTGCAAATTGTGCAACAAAAAGGTGACCGCGAGAGATGGAAATACCTCGAACCTAAGGTCGCATATACGAAACCACCATCCACTCACTGCTGCGAGGATGGACCCGAGTTCACTCAGTGCAACAGTTTCAACGCCTCCCGATGCAGGACCAACAACATTTAGGTCCACCGCCAGTACGCAGCCGACGATAATGGGGGCCTTCGGGAAAGCAACAAAGTACAAAAGGGACAGTGTCCGTTGGAAAACCTGTACTGATGCAGTGACAAAATACTTGGCGAAGGAAATGGTCTCTTTCCACACAGTGGAAAAAAAGTCCTTTATGGACATGGTAAAGGTCCTAGATGCCCAGTACGAGCTGCCTGGATGGAAATATTTCTCACAAACAGCCTTCCCACATTTATATAGTAAAGTTAGAGACAATGTTCAAGTGCTGCTGTCAGCGGCAGACAGTTATTCCTTAACAACTGACGTGGTCGTCAGTTAACATGACACCATATGTCTCTGACTGTGCATACTATTACACCTGACTGGAAACTTGAATCCAAATGCCTCCAAACTACGTATTTTCCTGAGAGTCATACAGCGGACAATCTTGCTGCTGCGCTCAGAGCTGCACTTCAGGAATGGCAACTTGACGAGAAAAACTTTCAGCCATAACCACTGACAACGCTGCCAACATTCATGCCGCAATCAGGTCCCTGCATTGGCCGTGGCTGTGCTGCTTTGGTCACAATCTAAACTTGGCTGTCACAAAAGGATTGCATGACCTCGGACTATGCCGTAATATTGTCGGGGCCTTTTCACACAGCTGGCAACGTAAGCATGAACTCCACAAGAAGCAAGTGGACTTGGGACTCCCAAAACATAGTCTCATAACGGTAAGCATAAAACGTGCAGAGTGTTCCTCAGGGGCAGGGGCTCAAATATATATATATATATATATATATATATATATATATATATATATATATATATATATATATATATATATATATATATATGCTTTGCATCACATAAATCATATTGAAAAGTAGGCTATATTAAAATAGAAAACCATTTTTTAAATTGTAATTTTTTTTCCTGTATTTTTTATCAAGTAAATGCAGGCTTGAAGCGCATAAGGGACTTATTTAGCCTAAAATAAATGTGCATGCAAATTTGACCAAATGGAATAATATACGTTAATGGACTTATTTATTTATGCATTCATTTGTTTATTTATGCCTATTTATTCATTTGTTTATGCCTATTTATTCATTCATTTGTTTATTTAGGCCAATTCATTCATTTAATCATTTATTCATCATTCATTAATTAATTCATCCATCAATCGGCAGGACTGCGCAACTTGCTGGGGCTCCAAACTGGCAATGGTGGAGCGAATCCTCGAGCAGGCCCAAGCGATCAGACACGTCCTATCTGATGACAGAAGGAGCAGCCTGTCCCTGACCTGGCAGGACATGGACATCTTGAAAGCTGTTCATGAAGCACTGAAACCAGTCGGTGACTTCACTGATATTTTGTCAGGAGAATATTATGTGACCAGTTCCTGTATCCTCCCCATACTACAGCTCTGCAGGGACAATGTGTTGGCTACGTCAGAAAATGACCTCCAGCTAACAAAGTCAATCAAAACTGGAATTCTAACAAAGCTGGAGGCCAAGTATGAATCCGATTCAGTGCGCAAAATATTGCGAAAATGCACTTTCCTGGACCCTCGTTACCATCGAGGATATGAGACGGATGACAACGCATTGGCTGAGACCAAGGCTGAATTACAGGCTGAGATCGTGAGCTTAGAGGCAGCAGGTCCAGTGGCCATCAGAGTGGAAGAGGGAGAAGAGCAACCTGCACCCTCATGAAAAAAGATGACTCTGGGGAGTATGCTGCAAAAAAAATCTGATGCAATGGCAGGTCCCGTCGGCATCGGCACCATAGAGGACCGAGTCGGAGCTGAAATAACAGCCTACTGTTTGGAGCCAGTTACTCAAGGAGACCAGGACACACTTCTCTGGTGGAAAAATGCTGCCGGGCATTTTCCCCAGATGCCGCGAGTGGCACGAAAGTACCTGTGCGTCTGTGCCAAAAGCACACCATCGGAGCAGGTTTTCAGCACCGCAGGTAAAGTTGTCGGTCCACAACATGCCCTGTTAGAGCCTGACAAAGTAAACATGCTGGTTTTTCTAGCGAGAAATCTTGAATAGACTGATGCCACTTGCCATTCGTTCCTATTCGCACTGTATTTATTTTTATTTAATTGATTCAGGTATTTTTATTTGGTTTACGTTAAAAACGATATTGGAAAGAAGACGTTTTTGTTTAGGACTATTGCTTTGCAATACTTTTTATAATATGGATGATGTTTATGTTAATTCAACTCTGGTTGACTGTTGTGGGTCTATTTGCACTTTTTTATAAGTTGCTCATCTTTGTTATTAAAAGTTGTTTAGGCGGTGTGATTTAATTTAATTGATTTGTGTGCGCGTCTCCGCGTGAAAACTGTTCTGGATGTTTATGTTAATTTAATTCTGTTTGACTGTTGTATTTGCACTTTTTTATAAACTGCTATTTGTTGCTAATAAAAGTTGTTAGTATTGTTCTGCATGTTATTTTGTTATTGTTTCAGTATTAGTATTTGATATTCAGTTTCTGAACGGTTTAGGCACAAGCCAACAGTTTGGCGACGCTGTCTGAGCCTTACGTCACAATTTTTTTATTATTCACGGTAATACCGTATACCGAGGTAAAATAGGGAGGAGGTTTGACGGTATCAAAATTTGGATACCGCCCAACCCTACCATGCCCATTAACCATTCGTACCCTACTGAGTCCATCAGACAGCCTGCTATTGGCTGATAAAGAAAGGGTGCTGTAAAGTTATCACAAAGTCGCATTTGCATGCCTGGTGATTTTCAGCCATGAAAACGGACATGGTCTGATGACGAGATCAGCAACTGCTATTGGCAAGTGTTGGCTAGAAGATGTGTAATGTGACATTTTCATTGGTACATAAGGAGCTTCTAAAGTTAGCTGCAAAGAGACCTTTATTGCTGGGTATTTAAAACAAAAAAGTACTTACTCTACATCTAACATGCAAATCATAAAATCTTTTTATGACAACTATTTAAAAAAAAAAAACTAATTCACATAATATAGCCAACCCTAGTAGAATATTAAAAATACAACCTGTTCTGATTTTATTCTGAACTCCTTAAAGTTGCATATACATGACAGAAGTGTCCAATCAAACTAAAATTTGTGGCACTTATCCACCTGATTCATAACAACCTCATGAAATATGGCCAAAGGACATATTCTGACTAAACAGCAATTTCTCACCCAACAGACCACATTTCTTTTGCAATTACAATCATAAAACGATTTAAAAAATTCCAATTGGAATGCTGAGGTGGTTCGTTGTGTGGTGGGTGCAGCAAAGCACTATATCAGTGCGCGATCCCAACCACCTAGCTGGATGGACAGAATTCTCTTGCCTTGACTGTAAAATGTATTGATGTCCTTATGCCCATGCCAAAAGGAATAACATTGCAATTGCCATCCTAATTTTTTTGCTTATCCCAGTAAGGGTGTTGTATACACATCTGCAATTCTGATACATCAGAATATATAAAGTAACTGTTTCAGTACATTATGAGTTTAAAGGAAAAAAATAACAGATTAAAAACACCGTAAAATCTGTGTTATACTAAACAAAATTATTTTTCTCTAATGTGTGGTGAGCCCAAAGCACTTTACAGATGGTACAATAACTTTTACAAACAAAACTTTCAGAAAACTTTAACAAAGGCATGCACAGGGCTTCTACCATTAAAAGGGTGTTTGAACTTGTAACCTTGACATTTAGGGTTCTGTTCCATCTATTACTTTTAAAAACTTGCATGTGTCCAGTTAGAGGAATGCAAGAGGCAAAAGACAAAAGAGTGTTGCATGTGTTTGTGGGCCAGGTTGACCTGCAATTCCGTCTCCTTGGATATTAATACATGCATAAATAAATACTATCACTTAAGGAGAGCTCAGTTTAAATGAGAGCGGAGCTTCTGGCTTATAACATTAGTAATTAGTATATAATAATTCAACAACACATTGGATTGCACAGCTGGATTAGAGAGGGGAGAAAAGGAAATCTTTTCTATGAAAGTAAATTTTCAAGCTATTTAGGGACTGTATGGCCATCCACATTGGACTTTGATTCTTTCAAATGACCATGACACACCACACTTATTTCTCCAATCTCTGCATCAAATCGGGCTTTTATTTTCCTTTCCCTCACTATTACCTTATCCCATATATGCAACTGTTCAAAATTAATTTCATGTTTATGTTTAGTGCATTATACTGTTACTATACCACTACTCTAAACTGATTATATACTTAATGTTTTCATTTTTAGGTAGCTTTTGTGAACATAACTCATATTAAGTGGTATTTTAATAGCTTATGATGTACACATTTATTGTAGACAGTGTTAAGATAATTGGTTAGCGCAGAATTACTTTGTGATTGAGTTCTCCTATCTGCCCTTACACTTCATTTAGTAATGTGTACTTTTGTTTGTATATTATTTAGTTGTAGTATTTACACTCATCAGATTTCAAAATAAATTTACAATGTACTTTGTTTGTTTTCTTAATGTGTGAACATCTACTCAAACAGTTTGCTTCTGAACACATGGATTAAAAAAAAAAAAAAAAAATCTATAACCCATGCCACATAATTCATATCTGTCATCCCCATGTATGCTCTTTGCTAAACTATTACTAATACTACCGGAAAACACAGTGGAAGATAAATAGGAGAGACGCAGTCCCATAATTCTGTGCTTTTATAACGGATATTCAGCCTCTCCTCCTTTTTCACTGGTCAAGAATCCAGTCTTTTTTCACATTGTTTGCAATTGTCCAGCGTTGGTCACTATTAGGATGGGTGCAATCAGTACTTTTGTCATGCAATTTCTCCACAAAAACATGACATTAACAATTTTTATTGGCCACCACTACAAACTAGTAGGGTAAGTAACATTTTAAAAAAAAAAAAAATTGTGGAAAATTCTTTTAAGAATTAATAAAATATTTCAGAATATGTTTTAATATGCTAAATTTCTACAGGAACATACTTTGATTAGTTTTTCTTTCTTTATAATGTGATGTCTTTTTAGTTGATGTATAGCGTGTATCTTTATTAAATTCATTATTTATGAATGTTCATTAGTTTCGAAATATGTAAACTTAATACTAAGCTTGTTTACTTTTAATAAGAGTATTAAATTAAATAAACATGCATTCACCTGTTTTTACAAATGGTAAATAGCAGTAATGATGACATTTTACATTTTTCCAAGTATTTATTGATGATTGTTACGGTTTATTTTGAAATGTGCTCACTTATTACATCTTTAGTAACAGGTGACTCTTAAAAGGTAAAGTGGTGCACTTTATTTTGTAATCTAGTTCTTTTTTTGCTTTAGGATTACGCCACATTCGTTTTACAATACCATACTCTATCTGACTTCACTCTTTTTTGAACGACTGTAACTAGACTCAATTCTGACGTAGCTGTAGAAGAAAAGGCGCTATACAACAGTAAACTGAACGTGAAACTCATGGCTTTGTAAAATATATATATATGGTAATAGCGCATTCCCAGATATTAACTTCTGCTTAGACGTAAACCAAGCAGCAGGACCTGAAACGGTGTGCCACTTTCTAAAAGTGATAAAGTGGACACCGAGCATCCAAGGTGGCTGCAAGTCGCGTGATCCAGAATATCGCCTCGAGTTCTCACTAAGTGGAGTCGAAAAAGATGAAAACAGATCAGATGAACGTACACCTCAGCCGGGCCTGTGGATTTGCGGGGTGGCAGCGCCGGCTTTGTGGCCGCTGAGCCCGTCTCCCGCACTGGCAATGTGAGAACCTCGGCCGGATTTCTGCGGGTTTCTTCCGGGGCGTTCTTTTCCTTTCTGTCTGTCATACACACACACACACACACACGCGCGCGCGCGCGTGCTTGTATCGTAGTCACTCACTCCTGCTTAAACCAAGCATTTCGATATAAAATGTACACGATCTACAGTGCAAAAAGTCTCATCTCAGTCTTACAAGCACCTTCGGTGTAAAGAAATTATAAAGTAATAAAAACGGAAACAAGGTAGCCACGCTGGTTACTTTACTTGCGGCTCGCCTGGCTGGCAAACAAACAAATCCACTCTCGGAAATCGCAGGTATTCGAGAAGGCCAGAAGAAACAAAAGCTTTGCACAAACGGTGAGGATTTGGGTTTTTAACAAAACAGAAGACAAGCTTCCAAATAAAGCCTTTTAAAAAGCTGCCATTCGCTCTGACGCTCACATTCGGACACGTGCAACCGCACCGCAAACGCGGACCTCTTTAAATCTTAAATGGCAATCATAATGATATGGGAGGGGGATGAAGAATCAAAAACGCAAACAGTAAACCCAAAAATAACTATAATCAATTTAACAGTGTAGCACCCGCCCTCAGTTTGAAAACACACAAATCTGTTCTGCACCCCCACACTACTCTAACTGCAGACGCTTTACAAACACTGAATTCTAATGAAACATAAGGCTCGACTCAAAAAAACAACAAGCAAGGCCGAGCGAATGCTCGCACTGTGCAACCCCCTTGGAACTCTCCACGGTGTGAACAAAAACAAAATAAAAAGCAGAAAATAAGCTTCAACAAAACGCTCAAAAAAAGAGAGAGAAGAAGACTCACCCGCTGTTTAATAGACACAGAGTACATTCCATAATAATGAGGTACATCCATTCCAGGGAAATTTCACTCAAACACGGGATCCCACGATTTCATCTTTGTTCCCCCCATTCCCTCTCCTCCCCAAAAAAGTAATTCCTTTTCCTGATCCTTGTCACCCCCCCTCCACACAAGCAGACGCCGCTAAATAAACCTTGAAAAACAGGAACGGATTGAACTTTTTTTGTGTGTGTAGAGGGGGGGGTGGCGGTGGCGATTAAAAAAAAAAATCACAGCTTCCGTCTCCGTATCCCTCCAACAAAAAAAAAAAGTTTCTCCAAGAAGTTTCAAACTTGTGTAATTTCTCTCTCTCTCTCTCTCTCTCAAAGAAGTTGTTCCTGTTTCGCCAAACTTGCAGGATAGGGGGAGGGGAGTTCAAACAAGTCTCGTCCTAACATTTAAAGACAAAAAAAAAGAGTTTTCGTTGAAGAGCTGGGAACTGCACGTTACATGGGGGCTCCCTCCGTCAAAAGGGGGAGCGAGAGAGAGACACTCAGAAGCGGGCGGTAGAGGCAAGCATATCTCTTGTTTTTAAATAGACGAGGCCAACATTTGTTTCTGTCGTGCGTGCGCAACTTTATAAAGTTCTTGAGTTGCGCTCGTCCACTTTGTAGTCTCTGCCTTTAAGCAATCCCTTGTGATTTTTGCTTTTAGCGCTTGATCGGGTCTCCGTTTGCCGTCATACTTCTTTTTCTGTTTGCTCTCTTTAATCAAAGGCAAATAGACGCGTTTCTCAATGAGCTTCGCTTCGATCCGCAACGTGCTGTTTACACAGGAGGGAAGATATTTAAATCGGGCAAGACGCAAAACCCCACAGCTTTCTACTTTCCAAATTTCATGTCGACTCCAGACTATACCTCACTTGCAGTGCAATAAATAACACGCGCAGAAATTCACTAAAAATCAAATAACCTATAGTAGCATATTAATATTTAATAAAATATGACGGGTATGTGTCGTTATACTTTAAGCTTAGTCTGTCAACTGTTGCAAAACTGCGACTTTTTTTTAAATGATTTTAAAAAAATATAATTATGTAAACTGCAGCTGATAGATCAAACAGCCTAAAATGAGAACATTTGGAGATCTGACTTGATTCTTCGCACGGGTTATTTTTTATAGATAGCTTGTGGTCATTTACTTATTCAATTTTTATATCTCAAAAACATGATTGGGAAGAAGAGCCGCTGAAGTCACCTTATTACGCAGTCAAATGCGACTCCCCCTCCCCTGGACTCGAATGGTTTAGTCTGAATCCTAAGTAGGAATTCTAGGTCAGGTCTGTGTGCCTTAGAATACATTAAGGTTTGAAATCAGCGGGGAAGGAGGAGGAGGGGACTGCCGGGATCTTAGGCATTTTAGCAGTGCGCTCTTGTTGCTCCACTGGCATTGCTTCTCGTTTGTTTTAAGTTCAGTTTATTATTATTATTAATGGGCATGCTGAGAGTGATTTACAAATTATTTTTGTAATAAATCGGGCAACTGTAACAGACACGTATATACACACACAATATGACATACACAAACAGTGGTATAATTAATTCTATAGTCGTTCTGCTTGCAAGCTCCTAGTGTTAAGGCATTATGCTTTTCCTATCCTGATTGTGGTCATCCTTTCTTTGTCAACTAGTCTACCATACTAGCTGCACTTCAGAACTGGTAATCCACCTGAAGCTATGCATATTTGGGTCTGGCCAGTACATGGATGGGTGACCATCTCAGAAAAACTTGGGCTGCTACTTGAAGAGGTGTTTGTCAAGCCATCAAGGGCACTTATCCTGTGGTCTAGGTGTGAATCTCAGTGCCACAGTGCAGTGACAGGGACACTGCTGTAAAAATTGGCACCACCCGTCAGATGAAACTTAAAACTCAGGTCCTGACTCTGTGGTTATAAAAGATCTTTGGGCATCTTTTGAAAAGATTGGGTTGTGTTGTGAGTGCACTGGCACAAAAAAAGCTGCTTGTCGCATAATCCAAATGAATGCTGCACAATGATGGTGGTGGCACCCCATTGTCTATATAAGCACTGTTAGTAGTTAGTAAAGCACTATATTAATGTGTTTTTATTATTGTTATTATTTTATTACATTTTTTTCCAGTACAGGATTGCATGGTACTGGGAGTTAATTCAGTCAGTCTAAAGAGGGAAATTTGGTTTGTCAGCAGGTTTTACAGAGATATCAAGATGTAACATTAAAAAACACATCAGAAAGAATGCAGCCATCAAACGTAAACTTAGTACAAATAAATATAATATTAGCAATGAGCATTATACTTATGGTGAAACATTAGATCATATTACACATACAAATTATACCAACATTTACACATGAGTAATTATTGGTGCAATTGCCAACTGTTCATCCTATGATTTAGGCCTAGCAATGTTTATTGAAATTAAGAGTATTTGAACCGGTTACTTTTTATCCTTGGAATCTTGAACCTGTGACCTGATGGCAACAACTAAAATACAGAATGTAATAAACGAGTCCTGTCTGAGAGATTACTACTGCCATTATTAAAAGGCTCAGCCTTTGCATGGAAGAAAGTCCATTCCATGACAGACTCATCTATACACTGTTGCAATTTAAAGCTTCCAGACTGCCTGACAGCATGCTTTTAGACTATGAGATAAAGCTGGAGGCAAGTTATCCACCCATTATCTGAAGCCACTTTTTTAACACATAGTTGCCAGGGGGCCTGATCCTATCTTGGTAGCGACAGGTACAAGGTAGGAAACAACTTCGCAATGAGCACCACCCTATTGCAGGATTGTCTTCTCTTTTGTATACATTCCCCTCACACCTGTCAAATTCAGAGGTTCTAGTCAACCTGACTTCATGACTTTCCACTGTAGAAGAAACCTTGAGAAATCCAAAGGACAATAGACAGAATACCGAAAATTAAAACAGATGACGGCACCTCATCCAGGATTAAATTGTGTGCCAAAGTTCTGCGGAGTGTTACAGTTTACTTGAACATCCATTTTATGATCTTTCTTCTTCTTTCTTCTTTCTCATGGCCATGAGGAGTCTGAACATATTATACATACATTCGGTTCAAGACAGTAGCCAACACCACATGCAATGCATTGTAAGGTGCACTTATGCACATATTGTATATACAAAATTTAGATTCA
The DNA here is from genome assembly GCF_016835505.1 of Polypterus senegalus. Lineage (NCBI taxonomy): Eukaryota > Metazoa > Chordata > Cladistia > Polypteriformes > Polypteridae > Polypterus > Polypterus senegalus. Next base: position 51,754,821 of record NC_053155.1, on the reverse strand, counting down.
CACTTACCCGTGTGGTTTTTGAATGTTCTTTCTATGACACATTAACAGTGAATTCTTTAAGCCAACAAAATGTGCAGAAAAAGTGTGTAGAAATTCTACTGGAGCTCATTTACACCAACAGCAGTAGACCTTAACAATGCCTCAATCAGATGCTTTCTTTATTTTTAATCATTCTGGTGTGTATTTGAGAGGGGGTTTGTTTTTTGTCATAATATAATAATATTTATTTATTTATTAAAATTCTGTAAGAAGCTAAATTTCTCCCTGGGGACAAATTAAGTTCTATCTATCTATCTATCTATCTATCTATCTATCTATCTATCTATCTATCTATCTATCTGTTATATAAGGTGGTCCAGATATAATTATGCAATCTTCATTACACTATAACTTATTAAGTTTATTACATAGAAAATCACCCAAAAAATCCCGGATCGTTGAGAAGTGTGCAAACTGACGACATGAATTGTCTTCGCACTGAACTGGAATTGTCCCTGCCTGCATAAATCAAAGTCATCCAGATGATCTGGATCTGTATAATTAGATCTGGACCACCCTGTATAGTGCCTTTCATATCTATCTATCTATCTATCTATCTATCTATCTATCTATCTATCTATCTATCTATCTATCTATCTATCTAGCTCCCGCATTCCCAAACACCTGCATGTTAAGTTAATTAGCAATTCATAGATCAATAGGTGGGCAGTACTTTGGTGTATTGCTTAACACTGCTCACCCAAAGCTAGAGAAGACAGAGTCTGAATCTTAGCCCTGTCATTGTTTGTATGAAGTTTACATGTTTACCCCATATCTGTGAGGGTCTTCTCCAGGTTCTCTAGTTTTCTCCCACGTTTGAAGTATGTAAGTGGTAGCTTGAGTACTGACTGCCCAATATGGGTCAGTGTGGTTTACCACATGATGTACTGGTGCCCCATACAGTAATGTTTCCTCCCTGGCTGTCTCTAAATGTGGACTAAAGGGATAACTCTCTCACTTTTTTCCAACGAGCTAAAAAATATGTACCTCAAGTGGAGCTGACGGTGTCAGTCTCTGCACTTCAGTAAGTGTTCCTTTGAAATTTCATTTACTTCTGCTTCATTTTAGTGCCATGGTTAAAACATTGCCTCATAGTTCCTTCACAGTTCTGTCAGATTATTGGTTTTATTACAAAATTTCAAGTGTATGTGTTTACTTTTAGACGACGATAGCCAAATTGAACCGCTGTGTTCCTTTTCTGTGCAATTGCACGTCATTTTTGTTAATTCTTATAAGAAATGAAGTAATTTTGTGTGCATGTTTGACCACAGGGAGTCCCTTCTGGCACATATGTGAAAGTTACTTAATATTATGTACAATATCAACAATTTCTTCCTTTAGACTTGGGGGGCAGGTTTTGTTTTGATTTCTTAATTGGCTTTGTATTAATGTTAGTGTGGGTGTGCATGTGAGTGGGCCCTGTAATGAACTTGCATTGCACCCAGTGTAGGGCTGTTTTCTGCCATATACCCAGTGCTGCCAAAATAAGCTCTGGCTTCCAACAACTCTTAATTAATTAGTCAGTCAGTCAGTCATTTTCCAACCCGCTTAGTCCTGATGAGGGTCATGGGGGTCTGCTGGAGCCTGTCCCAGCTAGCATTGGGTGCAAGGCAGCAACAAACCCTGGACAGTCCATTGCAGGGCAAATACAATCAAGAGCAATTTAGAATTGCCAGTTCACCTAACCTGCATGTCTGGACTGTGGGAAGAAATTCATTCAGACACAGGGAGAACATGCAAACTCCACGTAGGTAGGATCCGAGACACAAACCCTTATCACTCACTGTACTGCAAGGCCATGCTACTCTGGATTAGATTAAGTGTATTTCATAAAGTTATGTTACATTAATTTATATAATATGCATGCTTTTGGAATGTGTTTGTAAACCCAACAAAATCCAGACAGACACAGGGAAAACATGCAAACTCAACACAAACAGTGACCAGAAAGCCAGAAACTGAAACAAAGCCCCTGGAGATATAAGACAACAGTGAAAACTATTGTGCCAAACCATGAAAATTACAAGGTAGTTTGTTTATACTGTATTAAGTGAAATCTACGCATAGGCCAATGGAGTGACTTGAGGAAACAAGACAGCATCGATGAATACTGCCTTTCATTCATCTGATTTCCAAACTTGTTTATACCGATCTGGAGTCCCAGACTATTTATCCTGGCAGTATCAGGCGTAAGACAGGAAATAAACTTGAATGGAATAACAGTTCATCTTTGGGTATACTAAGCCACATCAGGCCAAATTAGAGTTGCCTATCAACATAATCGGCATGTGTTTAGCAAAGGGAAGAAAACCAAACTACCAGGAAAAAAAAAACCCATGCAGACATTAAGACACACAGAAATTGGACCTATGAGATAAAAGCAGTAACTTCCACACTGCTCTATTTATTTTATGAGGTGCAATTTTCATATAAATGGTGTTATAATGTAGAAGCACACAACACAACAGTTAGGCTCACACTACGGTATTAGTTAAAAAAAAATCCTGAAGGACTGGAGTAATTTATAGATACTGTAGATAAAGGGGAAATTACAACTCTATAAGTGAAATTTCACATCCCTGATGTATATTGTCCGTATCTAGCCACGTTTAAAGTTAGCATTTGGTAATTTACTGAATGCATTTGGAAATTTCAGTGGCATGTTGGTGTAGTGATTTGCACTGTGGCTTCATGGATATATTGCCATGGGTTCAAAACCCGGTCACTCTCTGGGAGGAATTTGCATGTTTTCCTTGTGTGTTTGTGCAAGTTACCTCCAGGTGTTATATGCATGTTTGGTTAAATAGTTAGAATTGGGATGTGCTTGGATGGGCCCTGCAATGAACTGTTACAGCCTCCACTGTTTTTTATTGCCTTGCACCCTAATGTGGCCAGGATGGGGTTGAGATCCTGTCACACTAAAATGGATTTCACATGCTTGAAGAAAGTGTTCAGAGATGGAGAGCAATGTAGAATGTTTTAATTCATGCTCCATAAAACAATGGCTAATTGTTGTTGGGCTTGTCACATATACAATTGCACATATTTAGTATCTCACTCCTTCTTGTGCTAAGGATTAAGTTACTTCATACAGTGCCTGCTTTTATTTAAATTGTGAAGAGTCCAATTTAATGTAATTTATTTATTTATTTAATATGAATATTTTTTCTAAAAGAACGATTCTTTACCCGGGTGGTACAGTGGTTTGCACTGCAGCCTTACAACTCCAGACTCCTGGATTTCTATTTCTGTCTCAATAGTTTGAACTTTCTCATGTGCAGGGTTTCTTCTGAGAATTTCAGTTTTCCTCCCACATTCCAACAGTGTGAGTGTGAGGCTGATTGGCTACACTGCACTGGCCAACTATGTGCCTTGAAATGGACTAGTGCCACCTAGAGAACCAGCTTCTGCCTTGAGCCCAGTGTCGCCAAAATAAGAATCAGCTAGGGAAATCGATAAAGACGCTATAAAATATAACCAAGAATGCAAAAATAGTTAAATGAATATACAGTATCAAGCAAAGATGAAACCTACAATTACTACTGCCTTAGTTTTTCCAAGGATAGGCATTCGGAAACATCCCTGTTTATGAAGAAAATCACAAATCTGGTAAGTCCAAGCAGAGGTCACATTCCACAATTAACTGCAAGTTAAATTGGCTTAATTTAGCTTTCCGACCAGTTCAGCTTATCTCCCTACTCCTGCTACAAAAAAATCCTCAATCTGTCTTCAGTGGGGTCAGAGTTGGAAGAGCAGCAGGAATCAGGACTCCCTGGAAGAACAAGAGTAAAAGTCCTGCATATATTTTGGTTTATTACACTAATAAGCTGTTTTGCTGGAAAGTTTTTCTTTGTTTGTATCTTGCTGTGAATAAAGAAGGATAAAGTTACTCAGTAGCCTGGGTCTCAAGAGTTTTGAGGTCTGAGTCTGGCTGAATAGTATCTCAATAACATAACATAATTCTGGGTTTCTTCCCACATCTCCAGATATCTGTGGGTTAGGTTAAGTAATGATTTGAAATTGTTTAGGTGTAAGTGTGGGTTTACAAATTAAGTGAGCCCTGCAATGGACTAGCACTCTGTCCAGGTCTGGTTCTGCCATTTCATCCAATCCTACTGGAATAGACTCTGGCACCCTACAACCCTAAACTGAATTTAGCAGTTTTGAGAATGCTGTTCTGGTTTATTCAAGTCCTCTTTAGTAAGCATCTGCATGCTCAGTGTCATTTTCACTGCAAATTTGTTACAAATGTTACATGCCATCTCCATATACTTGTTGCTATGCTAAACTTAGGTTAAGGCTCTGTGTACCACGATATGTATTTTATTTCTCACTAGCAAAATACCTGCGCTTCGCAGTGGCGAAGTACTGCCTTAAAAGTTTTATTAAGAAGAAAATTAAGCCTTTTAAAACTGAGAGAAAATATACCAATAATTATTTGTTAAGGATCTCTTTGTATACCACATTTTGAGTTTGGCCCTCCGGTTGTAATATGACCAAGTTGTGCGCTGAGCTTACTCTTGAGCATACAATGTACAGTTGGCCATGTGAAAAGCAATCTTGTCTCAAATCTCACAGCTTGGATTGCTGCTGTAATAATCGGTTTGAGTTTCATGGTTTGTTTCAATTACGACAGTATTTGTAGGACTTGTGTTGAAGTGACATTCAGCATCTGTCAAGCGTTGTAAGTATACAAACAGTTTCATCGATAACTTAACATCCAGCTTTTGAGAGTTTAAACATTCATAAACATCAAAGTGTCCTCTACTGAATCATCACCTGTCAATCTAAGATGTTTAAGAGGCATTGGCGGTTGTCCAAAGGTGTAAAATATTTGGCCATTTCGGTACACTTGAAAGCGATAACCGAACAATTCAGCGGCAGCCATCAACTCACATGCAGATGCATAGGTGAAGGGCTTAAGCATTTCACTCTTATAGTGCTCCTGTGTAGTATAATTATCTCCTGTACCATCAGTCCACACCTTGAACCTGTCCCAGTCATTCAATATATAAGACACAATGTTCCTCCGGATATCAAGAGTGAGCCTGATATGGCCGTGCAATATGTACCAAAGAGAATGGAAAAGGTAGGTGCCATCTCCGGGCATGGAAACCACTCGGTAAGTGACAGTTGTTTGATCGATGGTGATCACCTCAATAGACGTGTTAATGGGGGTACGGTTGGAATGATAAAGGAAATGGGTATCTGAACAATGTAAGGTAAGTCTAAAATACCTACACAATAACTATAATCGTAATAAATTAACAATAAAACAGCGGAGAAGCCGTGGATTAAATAAAAAGGCTGTAGTTATCAGCAGGGAGACGTGAATCCTGTGGCGAAGCAAGGAAGGGAATGTAGAGACTGGAGCGACGGACATCCTTCTATAGGAAGGCAGCCAACAACGTGGGAGGCGTTGGGATGGGGGACCCAACGCCGCCTCACACGGTGACCGAGCTGCAGGCTATGAACGTATATATTTATCTAAGTAGGATTCAGTTAGCGTTGGGAACCCGCGTACCAAATTTCTTGAAGATGGGCCCATAAGTAACAAAGACTGTTGAAAAGTTCAATATGGTGGCCAACAGTGGCATCATACCACCGAAATAAGTACCAAATTTCAGCCTTCTACCTACATGGGAATTTCGAAATGAAACCTGCTTAACTTTTGTAAGTAGGCTGTAAGGAATGAGCCTGCCAAATTTCAGCCATCTACCTATTCGGGAAGTTGGGGAATTAGTGACATTAGAAACTTCAATATGGCGGCAGACAGAGGCCTCATACCACTGAAATAAGTACGTACATCGGTTTTGGTTAGCGCAGGGAAGCCACCTACCAAATTTCATGAAGATGGGGCCATAAATAAGAAAGTTCAACATGGCAAACGTTGTCAACCATTATGACCGTTACGTGTAGAAATTTCAAAATGAAACCTGCTTAACTTTTGTAAGTAAGCTGTAAGGAACAAGCCTGCCAAATTTCAGCCTTCTACCTACATGGGAATTTGGAGAATTAGTGACGTTGGAAAGTTCAATATGGCGGCTGACAGTGGCGTCATACCACGAAATAAGTATGTACATTGGTTTCGGTTAGCGCAGGGAAGCCGCCTACCAAATTTCGTGAAGATGGGGCCATGAATAAGAAAGTTCAACATGGCAGACGTTGTTGACCGTTATGACCGTTACACGTAGAATATCGAAATGAAACCTGCTTAACTTTTGTAAGTAAGCTGTAAAGAATAAGCCTGCCAAATTTCAGCCTTCTACCTACACAGGAAGTTGGAGAATTAGCGACATTTGGAAAATTCAATATGGCGGCCAACAATGGCGTCATACCACCGAAATAAGTACGTACATTGGTTTTGGTTAGCGCAGGGAAGCCGCCTACCAAATTTTGTGAAGATGGGGTCATAAATAAGAAAGTTCAACATGGCGGATGTTATCGACCGTTACGTGTAGAATTTCAAAATGAAACCTGCTTAACTTTTGTAAGTAAGCTGTAAGGAATAAGCCTGCCAAATTTCAGCCTTCTACCTACACGGGAAGTTGGAGAATTAGTGATGAGTCAGTCAGTCAGTGAGGGCTTTGCCTTTTATTAGTATAGATTTTACCATATATGTTTGTCAGAAAAGAACAAAAAAAAATAAATAGTTTGTCAGTGACATCAAATGCAACCTGTTAAAGGATTCCGGTTTCGTAGAGGTGCCAGGGGCAAGCTTTTCTTTTCATTTTCTTGATCCAGCTATAGGCCCTTTGAGAAGCTTTTCTGGCCAGGCAAGCACAAACTGCTAGCTAAGCAACAATGCAAAATCTGCATTCAGTAGAGGAATCCAGCTCTCCGTTGGCTGAACCTGCTTATTGAAGTTATCACATTTTTGGAGAGTCAGACTTTATTCCAACAACAGTGGCCATAAGGCAGGAACCAATTCTTGGTGAGATGCCAGTACTTCATGCAACACACTCATTCTTTAATTCACTCATTCATTTAAATAAGTTACAAATCAGTATGGCATTCATATTTGTGAAGTTTCAGAAAAAAACACACACACACAAAGGGAAAGCATGCTGACACCACACAGGAAATGTCAAGCCTATGATTTGAACCAAGTATCCTGGATTTGTCAAGTAAGAGTACTAACCATTCTGCCACCATGCTGACCTATAGAAACTGTGACACTTTAAATTGTAGGAAATCAGAGCAGATGAGAAGCTGATCAAAAGTCTGATTTTTATTAGAATCTTCTTTTCCCCTCAACAGAATGCAACTGACTAGAAATCTCACAGTAGGTTCTGAAGAAGGAGATATTAATCCCATCTTATTGTGAACATTAGTATTTACCTTTGGTTCATATCTTTCATGATCTCTTATATACACATGTTTATATGTGGCTGATCTGCCTTTGTTTTTATGTTGGAAAATTCATCATGATTATGGTGTGACTGAAAAATCATCCTTATAAAGCTGTAAATTTTCACTTTTTTATTGAGCTGGAATTAACTATTATGTACCATAGCATTAGAGGTAAACATTTATCTGTTAACTGGGTTATAGGATCACATGCCCTGCAGACTGAGGCTGCTGACTCCTCCTTGCCACAGTGTGTCCTGTGATGTAGAGTCTTGCTCTCTACGGTATTTACACATACATTTTACTAAGTATGTTTCTTTATAACATAAAATATCATTCTTAAATACACTTAATTCAATCAAATGTCTCTGGGAAACAAGGTTTAGGTCATCAGCATTGGATACAAGATAGGAGTTAGTCCTTCATGGATTGCCAAACCAATCTAGTGTTCATTCATGCACAATGGGCTAATTTTCAGAATGCAATCAAGGTAATAAGTCCATGTATAGGGATTTGAGAGGGAAAACTGGAGTAGCCAAAAAATACCCGTGCAGGGCGAGCATGCAGATATCTTGCATACGATCACTCGACATGGGATCTGGACCTAAGAAACTGGGTCTTTGCATTAGCAGCACTATCCACTGCACCATACCGGTTATCTAATTATTGTTAATTACAGTTGATGCTGCAGGGATTCTATTAACATATTAATGTTTGTGCAGCACTGTGTCATGTTGCTTAACACTGCTGCCCCAAAGCCCAAAAAGACAGAGTTCAAATCCTAGTCCAGTCTTTATTTTAATGTGCACCCCATATTTGTGGGTATTTTCACCTGGTAATCTGTTTTTTTCCCTCAGTCCAAAGGTGGAATGCTAAGGTGACTGCTGACTCTAAATTGACCCAGTATGAGTGAGTGCTGTTTACCACGTGATGTGCTGGTTCCCTGCCCATTATTGTTGCTTCTAAATCTAGACTAAAGGAATCATGCTTCCCAAAACTCAAAATGATGTGTACCTCAAGTGAAGCTGATAGCGTTAAAGTGTGCTTATTCCATAAGCCTTGTTCCACTTCCATTCATTTTAGTGCCTTTCTTAAATTGTTGCCTTTGACTTTTAAAGTTTGTTCTAAAGTTTCCCTTCAGAGTCCTGCCAGGTCTTTGTTTTTATTAGGGAAGGTCAAATGTATCTTTTGCTTTTAAACAAAGACTGCCAAATTGAACTCTTCTCTTCCTTTTCTGTGAAATTGCACTTTTTTGTTGTTAGCTCTTGTAAGTCGTATTTTAATTTTTTTTGTTGGTACAATTAAAAAGACTTCTGTCTTTGGCACAGTTCAGTACAGGTGCTTTGTTAGATCTGCCATGGTCAGCACTAAATGACATTATTTTGAAGTGCAAACTTCTAAGAGCAACAACAGCTCAGCCAGGAAGTAGCAAACCATGTAAACTAACAGTGCTGAAGCATGGAGAATGTAAAGATCATTTATTCTCTGTTGTCTTACTTATAACTGAGATCCAAACTCCCTATTGAAGCAGCATTAGTTTCAAGAATTGTGCATCGGACGCTTCATGAAATGGGAGTCAATGGCTGACCAGCTGCATGCAAGCCAAAGACCACTATGATCAATGCCAAGCATCTTCTAGAGTGGTGTAAAATACACCACCATTGGACTCTGAAGAAAGCTGTGGAAATGTGCCTTCTGGAGTGATAAATTGCACTTCATTAGCTGTCAGTCTAATGGACAAATCTAGGTTTGGAAGATGCCAGGTGAATGCTACCTTCCAGATAGCATAGTGCCATCTATAAAGTCTGGTGGAGGAGGGATAATGGTCTGGGGCTGTTTTTCAGAGTTTGGGCTGGGCCTCTTGATTCCATTGATTCCACTGAAGGAAGCTATTAATGTTACAAAAGACACTTAAGATAATTGCGCACTTCCACCTTCATGACAACAGCTTGGAGAAAGACCTATTATGTTCCAGCATGACTATGCCCCTGTGCACAAAGCCATATTCATAAAGGCTTGGATTGATGCGTTTGGTGTGGAGAAACATGAGTGGTCTGAACAGAGCCCTGACCTCAACCCTATTGAAAACATTTGGGATGAAATGGAATGCCGAGTGAAAGCACGTTCTCTCATCCAACATCAATATCTGACCTCATAAATGCTTATCTGGCTGAATATTCCTTGGACACACTCCAAAATCTTATGGAAAGCATTCCCAAAAAAGTGTTTTAGCTACAAAGGGAGGGGAGGGGGCACCTCCATATAAATGGCCATGGTTTTGGAATGTAATGTCCAACAAGCTCATATAAGTGTGATGGGCATATAGCATATGTGAAGCTTATTCAGTTTGTATTTAACATGTTGCTTTATACTGTGGTGGCGCATTTTGTTTTTATCCTACAGCATAAGTTGTATTGTGATTTATAACATTTTTCCTAATCCAGATCAATGTACTGTAATCTGATTCGTCCAAGAGGTACATGGTAGAATTTCTTTTGAACTTTTGGGTTTAAAATGAGAAAAGCACAGGTATGTAACTCAGATCTTGGCAGGACACACTGGCTGCAAGTTTTCATTCCTGCCACCTTCTTAATGCTAGTGGGGCATACTTCTTCTTTCTTTATTTTATTTAGCCTTCTGACTATAATGTGAGTATATTTTGCACTAGATTATGGACATATCTATCTATCTATCTATCTATAAACAAATGTGACTTTGTGAGTGCCTTATGGGGACTGGTTTGAATAAATTCCAAGGGAAAGAAATGTTTTTAGTTATGCACTAACAGTTTTGTTGACATCCTCAGGCCAATGGAAGTCCCACATGGCAATGGGCAACCTCACTTCCACTTTCTCCAAGTTCTGCCCCTTCCATCCCTAAGCCAAAAATCACTGAACCCCACAAACAGAATGTCAGTCAACCAGAAAATACTTGAGGAGAGACTACAATTGCATCTGGAGTTCTTTTCATCCTTCCATTTTTTCTTACTCTTTAATTTTTTTATCCAAACCCTTATTAAAAAGGGTTTTCTCTTTATCCACCAATTCTTCTCCTGAAATAGTTTTTTTTCATTACATGATCATGGGGAGTTTGAACATATCTTTAGCAGCATCAGGTACAAGACAAGAAACAATCAGTTCTAAGCAAGTACACTCCCATTCTATTGTGTAAATCTGGCTATGATAGGGAATATACAGAGCAATAAGTTGCCCACTTACCAGTGTTTACCAGGTGAGAATATGTGTGGCATCAAAAAAAAAATCGCTACCGAGGCCGCAGAAGAGCTGTTGAGCAAAATGCTATGGATGCTAGATGAACCCTGGGGAGTTTAAAATCACTCCATTCCTGAGACCCAATGAGCATAGATACGGAAGAAGAGTAAGCTGGGTAAAAGAATCAGTGGTGAGAAGAAGGCAGAACAGTGCCAAGTGTGGTAAGAGAGAGTGCTCTGGTATGGTAATTGAGACATGGCACTTCACCTGTTTCAGCAGAACCCAAGTGTCAGCAGGTTTCTCGTTATGTACCTTTTGCACTTTGATTTATTCCTACTGTACTTTATTTTGAGCAATAAATGTAGCAGTTTTTGACACCTCTTTAAGTCACTGGTATTATTCATGGCCTTATCTCCCTGTGGCATTGATAACAACCACATGTTTTGCGGGAAGCTTTAAATATAACACCTTAAGGTCAAGACAAAGTGGCCAAGAAAACAATAATTGACCTTGAGTAAGCAGATGCCTGTGTTGCCTTTTTACGTACTCCAGCTCCAGACTTTTCTAAACACAGATTTATGAACTTAGATTTATGGACATCACTCTCAGACAAAGTCTGCTGCCCCTCCACTAGCCCAAGGCCTTTAGTCTGAGTATTCGTACTCTCCAGTCACATATATAACCATGATATTTCTAATTTTGAGCAAGAACAGATGCCAGGAAAGGAATCTCCATTTCATATATATCATATATTTCATATATATATATATATATATATATATATATACTACAAAGGATCAAATTATTTAAAAAGTGTACATAAATGCTCAGTTTATGAAAAAACAGTATAAAATGCACATGAACATACTGTATAAACACTGTATTTGTAATTATTAACTAATGAAAACAAAGTCTCAATCTGCTTAGCCATTTAAATCTGGGGCTTTATAGATCATATTTAGTTAAATAAATAACATTAAGCCTTTTATGTGCCAGAAGTTCAACTGGTTCTTGTTTGTACATTGTTATTTCTGCCTTACTCCCTTAATATTTCTTCAGTGTCATGCTGCACTCAAAATGTACACTTGTCTTCCTATATATGTCAATTCTCAAAAATAAGCTCTTGATGCCTTTCCTAGCATTAACAATAAAGTACATTCAGACTTTACTTCTTTTCTTAATATGGCACACAGATCTTCCAGGCCCTCATGATGATAAAGAATGTAAGACAATGGCATCTTTTAGTATGTAACATGGTGCCATAAAAAAGTCATGAAAACTTCTCAACTTTTGCAAAGCAGCAATAAAGTAATAAAGCCATCTAAGAGGTCTACACTCATCGTCACAAACAGAATCTCTCACTCTTTTTAAAGTATACTGCCTAATTTATAACCTTGCATTATACTGCCCCTCTCCTAGTGATGATGCAGCATGCATTTTAAAGCACATCTTGCCTCAAATGTTAGTAATTTACTCATTCTTTCCCAGGTTCTGGAAGCTGGAGTTGAATTCTTGTTTACCTGCACTACAAAAGTCTTCTACATCAGCTGCTCTGCTTTACTTTTGATTCGATCAATGAACTGAGAAGTAGGTTGTTTAGCACATAGGTTGGGGGTGTTAGGTTTGATTTTTTCCATCTGTGAGTCAAATGTAATTCTGTGTGATAAGAATATATCCTGCTGCTTGGAAACTCCATTGGCCACACATTTGTGCTGGCATAATACCTTCATAAGTTTTTATTTTTTTTATCCATAACTGGTTTTCCAATTCTAACACATTATGTCTAGCAGTCAAGATAAATCAACAACTTCTACCTGCTTCTTTGATGAAAATGCAACACTGTTGCGGTAACTACTACATTCTTACTATTCTTAGGAATTGTACAGCGAGTGGGCAAAAAAATAGTGAAAACATTTCACCCACATTACAAGCTTTTCATCTCACAACAGAGGAGTGACCAAGATAATGAAACAGCTCATAACCCACCATGTTTAAAGTCAAGTAAAGTATGCTCACACTGAGGAGAAGTTTGGCTAACCCATCTAGAAGATAAGTTCTCAAGGATTTTGAATGTGGACTGATTATAAGAGCTACCTTGGTTTTCCTATGTGAAACATATTTGGACTTTTCCTGGCATATTATTTTGAGTCTTCAATGGTAATTCATCCTCAGTATTACTGTACAAGTACTCTGTAGTGATTGTTGCAGATTAAGTCAGGGTATTGTAAACAGGGAAGAAGGGTCAGCAATATAGGTTGGATATCAGACGGTGGGACAAAATTGAAACTATTGTTGTATAAACAGGTTATGGCACCATAAGGAAAATGTAGGGTCACATTCAAAAACAGAAAGAAAACAAAATCAAAAGTGAGAATAACAACATAAAGGTGAAAGCCACAGAGCAGACCCTGAAAGGGAATGTTGAGCTTGTTATGATGTACAAGGGCGTTTGTAGAAGGTCGGAGTCTGATGTCAGACATGGGTTTGGCAGTAGCAAAAGGGGCAAAGTTCAAAAGGAGCAAGAGGGTTGCAGTATGACTATAGAGGTACAGCAATACAGAGTCGTGTCAAAGTGAAGGCAGCTTAATTTGCTGAAATGTCACAAGGAAAAGATTGTAAGCTGTTGCTAGCATGGAATTCATACAGAAGGAAATTATCAGCAAAAGACAGCTGTAGATGAAAATACATATTTCTGGACCATGAAGCCCATGAATTTTTTTTGAAGTACTAGGCTAAACCATACATTTCAGTCAATCATGTGAGCTGACATTTCCATTAAGAACAGCCCATACTTTGTGACCAGAATTGTATGGAGCTGAACAAATACAGGTAAAAACAAACAATTGCAACTAACTTTAAAGGAACACAATATAAAATAAAATAAAAAACCTCCTAATCCCACACCTCACCCAGTATGGTGAGGAAGGTGTTAACAAAAAGAAGAAACAAAACACACTGAATGGATGGCTCCAAAATAGGACCACAGTGGCAAAAACAAATTGCTCAAAAGTTAAAGTAATTTACATCTTCATGTCACCAGGCACCAATAACCCAGCTGCCCAAAAGCTAAGCGGCAGACACCAAACTCTTAATACTTTACCCTGTAACAGATTTGTCATTAACGCAGAGAATTCGAGAAGTACCTGAACCTGAAACAGTTACAGTATTTCCAGTGTCAACACAACAGCAATGATACCGATGGAAAAGAGTAACTTACTGTATGGAAGTAACAGTAGAGTCAGAGAAGAGAGACATAGAAAAACAACTAAATGGGGTGACATGGGAGTGTCATTGGAGAGCATTGGATCAAGATAGTTAAAAGTGAAGGACAAGGAGAAGAATACAAAGGGTCAGTGGCATAAAAGGTTGAGGAATTTACCACAGTCAGATAAAGAACAATAATAGCAATATGGGTCAGTAGCCAATCCCCTATCAAAATGTTTACAAGGGCAGTTGATGGAGAAATCTGTAGAGTAGGATTTTTAGTACACAAAAGACACATTTGGGGAAGCAAACTTATGATAGTGTAAAGAGCACAGGCAAAGGACTAGTAGCCAATGGACAAATCTGATATGATCAGATGCAGTATCCATCAAGATGTATTCAACAGCTAGGCACATGTGATACAAACCTATATACAGTAAATCTAAAGGAATGAAATGCTTGGTTCCAACTGGTAATGCTTGTTGTATCATAATTATATGAAGTATATTTTCTTGCTGCAATTTGGTTAAACTTACTAGAGTAAAGCATACTAGGATTACTCAATGCTGATCAATACTTCATGAGCATGGATGAAGCACATTTACTTTTCCTGCCTTACCCTGGATGACCAGGTCATATCCCTATCCCTGTCTCTGTCTACCTATTAGTATGTCATGGCATTGTCATTCATCTGATCAGAAACCATTCATGCATGTACTGAACATCTTATACTGACACCTGAGATAATGTTTTCCATTTTCATAATAGGATATGAGCTAGTTGACTTTTGCAATTTACAAATGAAAACCATGTCCTTCCAGCAGAATTCCTGATGCTGACAGGTTTTTATGCAACTGTTCATACAACTGGATGCTATCCAGTGACCTCCTTCAGTACTGTGACTCTTCAAAGAATCTTCAGGTACTGCTGGTTTTAACTTTGGGTCAAAATAGTGGTTGCTCATGGAATCCTGAATGAGAGGCACATTACCTGCATTGTGAGAAAGTGTCAGTTACAGCACTAAGGCCATGTGGTGTAATTCCCCGATGGTGATCCTGCTCACAAGATCCTTATTCTTGAGGACCTGAGTGGGTGGACCAGGCCAAGGGGATGTTTACGTAACACCTGGCCTGATAGATGGTCATTTCCAGGTGGGTGAGATTGGACCATGTTTCTGCCTTATGGGCTGCCAAATAGGTTCCTCAGCTGTTTCATCATGTGGTGGGAGCAGCAACGCACTCTATCAGTGCATACTCCCCAACCTGACCTGACCTGACCTTGTTGATATGGTTATGAATGTGTTGAGTCATGGGATAAAAGACCAGTTCATGCTTTTTGCTAATGACACTGTGTTGTGTACCACCAGAAAAGAGGAATAGGAGAGGAAATTGAAAGAATAGAGAAGGATTTGGGAAGACAGAGGATTAAAGATAAATTAGAAGAAGTCGGAATATATGAGGTTTAACAATGATCAGGATTCAGAAGTTAGCCTGCAGAGAGAGTTATTGAAAAGTGTGGATACATTTAAATATGTGTGACTGAGGAATCCAGGAGAAGGTTAAAATAGGTTTTTAAGACAGCATTGATGTACGGAGCTGAGACATGAGCAGTAAAGGGAGCGCAGAAGAACAAGCTAGATGTGGCAGAAATGAGAATGTTGAGGTGGATGTGTGGAGTTACGAAAAAGGACAGAATAAAGAAATAAAACAATCAGAAGTATAACAGAAGTGGGAGAGATATCTGAGAAAGTACAGGAAGGTAGGCTAAAGTGGTATGGACATGTGATGAGAAGAGACAATAAATACATGGGCAAAAGAGTGATGGGAATGGAAGTACAGGGGATGAGAAAGTGAGGGAGGCTAAAGTGGAGGGGAATGGATACAGTAAAATAAGATTTGAAGGAAAAAGGTCTGAGTGGGGAGAAGGTGCAGGAACGAGCTGCATGGAGAAGGTTTATCAAGCGCATGAACTCCACAAAAAGCAGGAAAAGATGAAGAGGAAGAAGAGTAATTCAAAAACATTTGAACGAATTCTAGAAGTGCTTTCACAAAGTATAAACTCAGTTGGTGAATACTTAGGGAAGTAATTCAATTTAGTTTTTTTATACCTAAGTCCATCCCTTTTTTGTTGTTGTAATTTAAAGTAAACAAAGGGGAGTCATTTTTATGCCTTTAATATTATTAATAACTAGCAGAATACCCGCGCTTCGCAGCGGAGAAGTAGTGTGTTAAAGAAGGTACGAAAAAGAAAAGGAAAAATTTTAAAAATAACGTAACATGGTTGTTAATGTAATTGTTTTGTCATTGATATGAGTGTTGTTCTCATATCTATCTATATATATATATGTTGTTCTCATATCTATCTATATATATATATATACAGTATCTCTATCTATCAATCTATATACAGTATCTCTATCTATCTATCTATCTATATATATATATATATATATATATATATATATATATACCGCTTGGCAGCGGAGAAGTAGTGTGTTAAAGAAGAAAAGAGAAAGAAAAGGAAACATTTTAAAAATAATGTAACATGATTGTCAAATTAATTGTTTTGTGTATTTGGCGGCAGCGTCATGAAGTTGTTTTCGGTAGCTGCATCAGAAAATGTATCACGACGTCTGACACGCCTCCTTTTTACTGTTTTCTCACAGCTTGGATTGCTGCTGTCATATATATATATACACACACACACACACACATACATACATACATACATACATACATACATACATACATATATATATATATATATATACACATACATATCTTCATATCTACATATCTATATACATATCTACATATACACACATATATATATATACATACATACCTATCTACATCATATATACACACAACATACATACACACACACAAATTATATATATGTGTGTATGTGTGTATATGTGTGTGTATATATATATACACATACATATACTTGTGTGTATGTTTGTATGTGTCTATATGTGTGTGTATAGGTTTGGTCACTGAGTGCAAGGGAAAAATAATAAATTATAGTCTATAAGTTATTAAACAGTAAAACATTAACGTTTTAAGAAGTACAGGTACATTGAAATTACATTTTCTATGTGAACGTTCAAATTTGTGCCTCTGGTAATGTGCCTTACCGGCATTTAAAGAAAATTAGTTTTGTGTCCTCTGCAGTGTTAAGAGAGAAAGGCTTTGGTTTGGGATAAAAGGAAAAAGGTGTAAAGAAAGGAAAGTTGCCTTTTCTTTTATATAGTATAGAGAGATGTGTTCGCTGACGCTATGATCGCCTTTTGGGGACAGTCGTGGGTCTTGTGTAGACTGGTGAGACGCCCCGCCATTAATCGGCTGTGATGGCACTGTCAGTCCTCCACTCCTGTGCGTGTCTTCATAATCCGCGCTGAGGACCTCATAATCGTATACGTGCAAAAGAAAGTGTGAATCGCCTTAATATTATTTTGCCGTGGTGTAGAAAAGGGGTCCCGTGTTTGCACTTGTCTGGGCTATAGCGCAGGGGAGGATGAAAAAATTAAAAGTGCTCACTTTGACTTAAGGCAGAAGCGCAGTCAGCGTCTCAAAGGCCGGCACAGCTATGCACGCGCTGGCTGCTCGACTTTTGCTGGGCAGGAGACCCCAGTTTTGCAGACATGTTCATGATATCAAAAGTCTCAGCGCTTTTGGAGGTCATTCATATATATATATATAGCAAAATACCCGCGCTCTGTAGCTGAGAAGTAGTGTGTTAAAGAAGTAATGAAAAGAAAAGGAAACATTTTAATAATAACGTAACATGATTGACATTGTCATGAGTGTTGCTGTCATATATATGCCTGCCTAAATAAGTCACCCTCGCTTTGCTCTTACTTTTTACCGCTCATTTAATCATGGCTAGTGGCGGAAAAATTATAAAATGGAAGGAGGATGGCTTTACCAAAACAATTATTGATGGCGAATCGATTATTCATAAAGCTTGAATTGGTGATCTGTTTTTCTGTGTTAACCTCATATTTTTCATACTTCTTCTCAAACTAAGGTGGTGCGAGGTAAAATGAATCGGGATGCGCTGATCAATGTAATCGTGTACCAGGAAATCATGCATTGACAAAAGCTCCCTTTGCTTGTAATGCAAAGTGTGATTAAATGCATTATTTTTAACGCTTATGGAGCACATGCATCAAGCTTCTCAGCTGTGCTTGTGCTAAGAAAAGGAAAGATTTTAAAAATAACGTAACACGATTGTCAATGTGACCTTTTGTAAGTAGTGCCTGGAGGATTCAGTGTGGAGAAACTCTAGAGACAGCGTGTGTATTAACTTGTGGATTTTTCTGTGAGTATTTGGTGGCAGTGTGACGGTTGCTTGAAAGACGGCGTTAGCTGAGCTCAGCTCAGAGCGAAATGAGATGAATGGGAGGGAGATGATGACGTGACTCCCCACCCGCCTTTAACTGTCAATCCCCACAAACACAGTCTCGGAATTTGCATAAGCACACCCCTTCACCTACAATTTTAACTTAGTTACAAAGTGATCAAAACTCTCGCTTATATCCTCGCCCTCTCATTAAACTTGTATCCCGCATTACCTGTGGGCATGTGAAACACCAGCGGTAGCCTGTCTATGAACTTAATTTAAAGTTTAGGTTTACACCTTGCTTTCTTTCCGAGGTAGCAGCACTCATGAATATGGTAGTATATGTCACTCGCTCGCTTCTTATTGTTTTGCTGCCTTCTCAATTATATAATGCATGTTTTCTTAAGCGCTTTTTGGAGGTCTTCCTGGTTTTCTACGCACTGCGTTGACAGTCAGTACACGTGATTACGTGGGAGGCGTGATGATGTCACACGAAACTCCCCCCCGTCTTTCCAGCTCAACTCTATTACAGTTAATGGAGAAAAATACCTTCCAGTTATGACCATTAGGCGTAGAATTTCGAAATGAAACCTGCCCAACTTTTGTAAGTAAGCTGCAAGGAATGAGCCTGCCAAATTTCAGCCTTCTACCTACACGGGAAGTTGGAGAATTAGTGATGAGTCAGTGAGTGAGTGAGTGAGTGAGTGAGTGAGTGAGTGAGTGAGCGCTTTGCCTTTTATTAGTATAGATATATATTATATTAATAATATAGTACTAAGTTAACAAATGTTGTCATTTTTCAAGAAGAGTGAATATTTTATGAAGATCCAGTTTATCTTTTATTTTTACATTAGAAACATTCCATTGAGTAATCAAATATTCTGAAGTATACCTTCTTGAGGTTAGGCTCTGGCACACTGGGAAAAGAATACTTCACAAAAAAATTAAAGATAGGTGTCATTAATTCCAGTGACATACTCTATGTATCTGGATATTTTCTATTGTGTATTGTTTAGTCTTTGAACATTCTTATCATTTTGTTTTCTACATTTGTTGCTCAGACCTCTTTTGCTGTAGAATACATTATTTTTTTCTTAATCTATCTGTGCATCACTGTTTTTACTCACTCTGCCAATCTTAGGATATGACAGATCAACTTATCCTAGCAGCATCAGACACAAGGCAGGAATCACCCCTGAATAAAAGTGCTAGTTCATTCTAGAGTACCCTCACTCAAAGTCACAAAAAAGTCTGCACATCTTTAAGATGTGGAAAGAAAATTCAAGTGTATAAAGAAAATGCCCCATAGACACTGGGAGAACATGCAAACTCCAAAAAGAAAGCAGCCTGGTCATAATTCAAACTCTCTGAGCTGTGAGGAGGTAATGGTAGCTACTACAACACCATATCAGTTTCCATGACTTTCAGAAATATATAATGATACTGAAAAAAAAGGAAAAATCCTGTGATCTTTCTACATAAAGACATGTGTTTTCAGTTTCATAAAATATTTGCCACTTTTTGAATGTTCTGCATTTATTCATATTTTTGTTGGTGAAGTTTGTCAGAAATTCACATGAGTAAAACATTTGTGTTTTTTTCCATTTATTTGTTGTAGAAGGCAATCCAACATACAAGATAAAAAAATAATAGCGAATCATGTTCATTAAAATAATTTATAGAAATATCTAGGGACAGCTGTGTGAATAATAAACAGATAGAAATGATCTGGGTCAGCCATGCACTATTTAAATCTTAAAAACTTTGACTCTTACTATAGTAACGTTCTGCAGACATAGATTCCAGAGGTACACTACATCCAAAGAGATCCACAAAGAATCAGTGATACCATTTAGTTAGTATATGGTAATTAATCCTTTGTAATGTACTGGGGCACCATGGTAATGCAGTTGTCTTCCAATGGAGGTGATGTGGAACAATACTGAAACCTCCCAAGAACAGCCATCTTGCTAAAATCTCTTCAAGAGAGAAGAGTAAATCCATTAGAGAAATAACAAAGAAGCCAAGGAGTTTCCACAGACCACTATCAGGGCTTTTGATTCCTTCCTGTGTATATTTGTCCATGGTAGAAAAAAAGTAGAAACTATTGCTCAGTAAGCGTAACATCAAAGCACCTTCAGTTTATAATCTTCAAGATTTCTAGTGAAATGTTCTATGGATAAATAAGCTAAGAATGAGACTTTTGAGCTACATGGGTTCCATTTATTTTCAATTAAAAACCAAAAATTACATTTCTCAATAAGAAAATCATACCGACTGTTAATAATGGTGGTGATTTTGTCAGTATGGAGATGTTGTTGACTTTATGAGGACTAAACAATTTTCTGCTATTGAACCTGGGAAAAGACTGATGATGGGGGTATACGGTTACACAATGAATCACAAAAATGCAAACCAGTCCACAAGAAAATAGTTTAAATGAAGAAATGTAGCATTTTGGAATAGATCAGCACAAATTTTGTATTTTAAACTCAATGGAATGTTACCATAGGAACAATGGACACTGAAAAACCTGAAGCTGTTGTAAAGATGGAGCAACAGTGGAAAAGGGGAGAATGTGAAGGAGTGAGGGGACAGGTACAGGAAAGGTTTGGTTGCAGTTATCAAAGTTAAAGCCATTGCAACCCATTACTGAAAAAATATGAATACATAAGATTTCTTTGGATATTGGATCATTTTATTTATTTAATACTCATTGAGAATGCTTAATATTCACTTTTGTTTAAGGATCTGACAACATTAAGTGTCATAAAAATACAAAGATTCTGAGAATCCAAAAAGGGGTTGAATGCATTCTGCAAAACTTTGTTTTTTTATCAGTTAAAACAGATGGTGTGCTTTGAGGACCCTGACGGATTTGCTTAAACTTTCTGACACATCTTTTGTTCTCACTGACAGGTCTGTACATCAACAAGTATTGAGACAGAGAGAGGGAGAGTGTGAGAGAGAAAATGGCGAAGACAGCAATGGGCGTCTGAATCCTGTGAGCCTTCACTTGTAATCACAGTATTTAACCCAACCTGGAGTTGTTTTTTCTTTTGGTTAATTTAAGTGGAGCATTGCAAGGTAAATAAATCAATAAAGTCTAAACAGAATGCCCATAGCCTCAGTCATCTCTGCGTAAAGAACACAGTTTGACGCACAAAGGCAGAGCCTCGTCACAAAGAGCCTTATTGAAAATGCATCATCTCCTCTCAGCTCTGAATCACAGTCAATCTCCCTCTGATTATTCTCTCCTTTGTGAGTGAAACAGTAAGCTGAGAATAATTTTCCTGCAGACTTGCCATGATTATATGCATTCATTTCATGTTTTTTTGCAGAATAGGGTACAGGACTGTTAATACTGTTGATACTGGTGTTTTCCACCAAATTACTAAATAGTTTGTACATTCTGTGTAAAAGAAATACAAGTTTATGTGTATGCGTGAATATCTATTACACTGTGAGTCGATGCGTACAAGTAAGCAGTGTACGTGTGATGGGTTTGTGCAACATCTGCTGCAGGCTTTCCCCTTTGTGGATGCCAATATGCTACCTGTTTCCTGCAGAGCTGCAAAACATTTGATGAGCCTGCCATGCTTATGGATCATTCAAATAGCCCAGGAGAGTTGTATCATTCATCAGTTTGGGTGGAAATCAAAACTGCACTCCTTTACAAAAGGCTTGAACTTGAATTATGTTATACTATATGTTACCAACTGGGGCACCTTCTTACTTTCAATAATACACCTTCATAATACCTCATTGTGACTGCTCTCTTATCTTTAGTAAAATCTGAATTTTTTTCTTCTTTTTGTGATTCTTGTGTGTGTTTGTGTAGGGGAATAGTTTTTATATAATATATTATTTATGTACTTCTTAAACTTTTGTAAAAAGCTAAATCATCCTAATACAAATAAAGTACTATCTATCTATCTATCTATCTATCTATCTATCTATCTATCTATCTATCTATCTATCTGACTTATAGACAGTTCAATGTAGACAGAATCACTTTCTTCACATAAGTTCCACTAGGAAAGTAAAATTAATCTCTGTAAAATGTAGTGAAGTTCCAGATTTGCAAAGGACCTTAAAATGCTAGAAAATGTTCCACTGGGAACAGCATTGCAGAGAAAGTGTTGAAAATGTATAAATATATGTATAAATATACCCGTATCATATATATTGTGGCGGACAGCTGCCCAGCCGGGATGCCTGGAAGGTGGAAAGACCGGGAGAGAGACTATACCTTCTCCGGGCCATGAGAAGTTAGCCACCCCGGTCTGCATTGGGGCCACGGGATCAGAGCTTAGAAGCTCAACCCTGTTGGGGCCTGTGGCCACCACTAGGGGCACCTAGAGGATTACAGAACCTTGGACTTCAGCACTTCCGCCACTCCAGAAAGTGCTGCTGGAACAGGAACTGAATACAACCGGAGTGGTTCTGGGTGCCCATGCAGCACTTCCGCCATACCAGATCATAACTGAGTACCTGGAGCACATCCAAGGCATTATAAAAGGGGCCACCTCACTCCATTAGAGGAGCCGGAAGTCAGGAGTAAGAGGACAGAGTTTGCGAGAAGAGTAGTGGAGACGGCAGAAGAACTGAAAGAGTGAGAGTAAAGGAAAGAAGGGCAATTATAGAAGATTTGTGCATTGTTTAGTGCTGTAAAGCCAAAAGGAATATTAAATGTGTGTGTTCTTGGACATCTGTTGTCTGTCCGTCTGTGTTCAAGGGTTGATTCTCCACTATATATAGTGTGGAAAAAGTGCTTGGTCTTCCCCGTGTCCCACAGGCCCTACACAGTCCCAAAAACACCCCAAAAGAAAGTCACCACAACACACTCTTCTTCCTCCACTTTTGTTTTGTAGCCCTCCCCTGCATTCCAGCCCAAACAGGCTCGTTAAGCCGTGCAACTCCTCCAGGTGGTGACCACAGAGCCCAACAGGCCTGAGCCCTGAAGACCCACACCTGTGGCCCCCGATGTAACCCAGGAGGGCTGCCACCATGTATTCCAGGGGACGTAGTGTGCATCCCATGGCTGCTCCCCCGGTCCCAGTGTCAAAGGGGTGTCAGGAAGCTTTGACTGTAGAACTCTGTTATTAGAACTACTGCAGCTCTACATGTCTCATTTTTGAAGTTTACTCTTAATTTAATTCAAGGGCATCCCACCACCGACACCAATGAAGTTGGTTCTTCCTCCCCCTATCACAAGATGTATTCTTTCTGGGGTGTTTACCATTTACCCTGGATGTGTGATATTTTTCCACGAAAAGCAAACCAACAACTAGACTGAGGAACAAAATATGGCAGGGAAGATGTCATGGCATCTAAAACAATAGGTAGACATTTCTATCTGTACTCTACTTATCTCTATACATATAAAATCCAACATCTGTCTGTCTGTATGTATGTCTGTCCACTTTTCATGAAAGAACTACTTAACGGATTTAGATTGGGGTTTTTTTTGGAATTTGATTGAACATTCCGGTTACTGTTGCATCTTCTCTCATCACGCTAAGTATCATAGTTCTCTTAAGGTACTGATTTATTTGCGCAAATCCAAGAGAGACGCAGCGGGCCGAGGGGAGGGGAAGTGTGACGTCAGGAGTGGGGAATCTACACAGGCACATTGGTGGACTACATTTAGTCCTCAAATATATACAATTGTAATTGAAACATACAAGAGCTCACCAATCAGATCTCCTTCAATTGAATATCTTAAGGTGCTGGGAACAGTGCTAGTTTTACAGGATATTAATGCCCTTGCTAGAAAGATAATTTACAGTAACTCAGCTGTATATACACCCTGTGAAATAGCAGTTGAAGTGGAACACCTCCAGCTAAAAATGAACAGTTATAAAATCTGATTTTGTAAATTATAATGTAGTTGTCAGTGATTTTAACAGTTACAGTATATTGTTGCTTGGTTTTGATGTAAAATTTTAAATTTTGCGGTTAGTGGCTTCTTGTCCTATGAGGTAGCAGATCACTTTCTTTTACTGTGATTGGTGGTTTCGTACCTGGTGTACTGCACAATAGTATGGTAGCAGTCATGTACTGAGTGGCTATGTAGGACCTCTTTCTAGTTTTGTGGAGCAGTCATACAGTATGTGCAGTCATTGTTAACATAAGTGAAAGGTAGATGTGTACATTCTAAAAGAGTAGTGATTTGAAAAATATGAGAAAAAAATAACACTATTAAAAAGAAAAACTACATCATTATAAACAACCTAACACTACCCTCCCCAATTCCCATTTCCATGCTGGTCCCAAGACAAACTGATAACTGATAACTGATATGTTTATTATTTGCCTTAAAAGGCATTAAGTAAAATCTACTCATCAATTTTTTTAACTTGCTGTTCCAAATAGAGTTCCAGGGAGCTGGAAGAGTGTATTGTGCAATTCAAGATCCAGTTCCAGGTAGATTTTTTGGTCATTGTAAGACAAGTTCTCACGTCAGGATACTTTAGAGTTACCAGCTTGACCCCATAGTATGTTTTTGGACTGTATGGGGGGAACTGAAATCCCTTTAGGCTACCACCATGAACACAGAGGGAACATGCAACACTGCAATGCAGTAAGGAAGAAAGACCTAGTGCAGTCTGCTATAGGAGGCTGTTAATACATTTTGTGTAAAAGCAGTCTTTGTCTGATGCAATGCATTTCACTGTGGGTTCCATTCCAAAGGGCCTTAGAGGGATATTACTTGAATACAGGAAGATGAAATACCTAATGCAGTATCACACATGAAGTGAGCAATTAGATTTGAAGCAGCAGACACGTGATTTCAAGTTTAGCTCCCTGAGAATTAACTACACGGTTTTTATGATGATGAAGTTTATCTGATTTAATCTTATCCACAAAATGATAATGCTGCCACAAAAGTTGAACAAAATAACAGAAGCCATATTTAGATATGCTACCAGTTTGGAGTGGCTTAAATTAGACAGACAAATATTTTATTATTCGGTAAACTGGGAGAAAACTGGGAGAAAAATACAAAAACACTACCCTGCAGAGGGTCACTGTAGCTGTCAGTTTCCTGTCTGGATAAAGAGCTTAATTGCCTACAAAACTAGACCACTACTAGGAGCCGCTTTGTGCCTTTTAGCCTTCTGGCTTCTTGGCTCAGGTTACTATGCCGCTGCTGCTGCTCCTACCGCCATGGGCTCTGCTCCAATTCAGTCCCAGTCCTACAGCTGCCCTCAATTAAAACTAATCACCCCTGGAGCTTTAAGGGGACTGGCACTGGGCGCAAAAACAGTGAGCATAAAGCAGTGACTCGGTGAAATGACTAGACCCCCTCCCACTGCCACCACAGAGACACACAAATAGTAATCATCATTTTAGTGACCCCAGTGCACTGACGTTTATACAAAAAGCAGTTCATTATGTGCTCCAGTTGACCACCACCCCCACCTTCAGTACCCCCTTGGCTTCTTCTGGCAGAAAGCAATATTTTGTCAGCCCTTTCTAGACACTGAATGAACATTTAATTCTGCATAAAGAAGGTGCTAAAATTGACGATGAAAAATGACATGCAAAACTAATCCCTGAAATAAAAACTTAAATAAAGGAGGCAGTATTGGTTCTGCACCCAGTAGAGAGCTGCTTTCTGCCTCTTACCCGATGTTGTAAGTGGATACACTGGGTTCAGTTATTGAGGGGGTGAACTATAGGATTGAAACCAAAAGAAGGAATCATTTTAAAACATACTTTAAAAGGTATGATTGTGTATACTGTATGGTGTGGTTTAGTAACTACAGTGCTAAAAACCGCTATATAAAGTGGCACAGATCACTTGGGAGAAATGTGCATAATCAAGTCATTGTATATATTGTTTTCAAATGATTATATTAAGCATTTAGCAGATGGGTATGTGTGTTCACTCTGTGATGGGTTTGCTCCTTGATTGTCCCTGCCTTGCATCCTAGGCTTGCTGGTATTGGCTCCTGCTGTCCTACAATCCTGCTCTGGAAAGCAGGGTTTGGAAGATGGATGATGGATGGATAATGGATTATGAAAGACAATATATAGAGTGATTACTCATAAAAGAATTACTCATAGTGTTTTCCTTTTTCATTTCACACCCTCAAACAGACAGGCTTGCCATGAACCCAGGGCCTGCAATTCAGAAGAAAGAACTTATCCAACTTCACTAAAGGGGATTTCTCCTTTCCTTAGCCAAACAAGTATGCCTCTTGATTTCTGTTACAACAAGAAATGCATCAGATTACACAGCACAGACTATAATTATGTCCACACCACTAAGTTTTTGTATTTTTGCATTTTTGACCTTTCATCCATAATACACTTAGCGTTTTTAATCTTCGAAAATGAAGGCTTTTGAAAACACCCTCCAGAGCTGTATATTTGTGAAAATGCCAACTCGACCTTGCAATGTGAATGGGTGAAAATATAGACTTTTGAAAGCATGGACTCTAATTGGGCTCATACTTATTACATAGCCCATTTATGACTGGATCTCAATCCCCAATTGTTCACACTTCATGCAAGAGAACCATATTGCAACACAGTGGGCACAAAAGAGTTGCTTTCAATGGTTCTTGTTTTGTTCCTCACTTGTATGCATCTAAATTGTGTTTTGTACAGTTTCAATGCTGCATACATGTACAAAAGGCAAATAAAATATAATTTGCTGCAGTTTTGCAATAAATTCAAAAGCTGTCAGCATTACCATCCCTTCAAGGATTTTTCAACTTATGCACACATACTAGGTATAGGTGAACACCTACATCATACGCATTTTTGGTTGTTTTACTGTGGATGGTGATACTTTCATAAACAATATGAAAACTGTAGTGTGGACAGCGAAATTGTTTTTGTTTAAAAACACCATTTTGAAATAAAAACTTAGTAATGTGGACACAGTCTATCTCTCTGAGCTTCACTAGCCACTTTCTACAATGAATGGGGCTACAGCATTCATGAAGGTGGTGGTTCCTTAAAATAAATGCACTATATACAGTATGATTAGAGGCACGTTCACCCATTTTATGAACTCACTTACAGCGGTCACTGGGAGGATGGCAACAAGTCAGTAGGGAACCTGACACAGTGCCCACTCATGTACTCACTTGCATCGAGCTAATTTTAAATTGTTAATCTACCTGGCTGGCACATCTTTGAGATAGCGGTAAACCCATGTGGAAACAGGAAGAATGTGCTGACTCCACACAGGCAGAGATACGCAATCTTCTAATTCACATGTGTGTAATCTCTATATGTCTATATATCTTTAAAGTCCAACGTCTGTGTGTCTGTATGTCTGCCTGCTTTCCACGAGAGAACTACATAACAGATTTAGATAGCGTTATTTTTGTATAATTTGCTTAAACATTCCAGTTTATTTTGTGACTTCTCTCGTCACGGCAAGTATTATAGTTTGCTTGCGGTACCGATTTATTTGCGCGTATCCGAGAGAGACGCAGCAGTCTGAGGGGAGGGGGGTTGGACCCTCCTCTCTCACACGCCAGCCTTGGGGTGTGTACCTTACCTCCGTTTAGCGAGTGAATGCGAGAACTACTTAACGAATTTAGATTGGGTTTTTTTCTATAATTTGTTTAATTCTTTCAGGGCTGATGTCGACTTTTGTCATAAGGAGGAGTTGACGATGGTAATCAACTGTAAACTGTGACAAAACCAACAGTTATGTTTTAGTTGGACTCTTGTTGCTAGAAGGAAAGTTAGCTTCATTGGTTTTTATTGATTTCCTGCACACGTGTGAGTAGTAAGGCGAAAACAACGGCAAAAATGGCACTGACATAATGGTGAGAGATCAAAGCAAATGTGTACAGTAAAGCAAAATACTCTGTGGACGAAGTTTTGCCTATTCTCTCTGAACTGGACTATGACTTTTCGGACTCCGACTGATATAAATGATCGAAAACGAATGTGAGGTCTCAGCTTCAGCTGACTGGTCCCCAGCTAATTGTGGTGCTGAACAGGTTCATGTAGCTGACATGCCAAGGGCAATGTTCGCCAGGAGGACTGCCATTTAACAATGATAAGAGGTAGAAAACAGATTCCAGTTGATATGGCGACTTCTCTTGTTGTGCTAAGTATCATAGTTCACTTGCAGTACCACATTTATTTGCGTGCATCAGAGAGAGACGCAGCAGACTGAGGAGACTCAGGGCGTGTACCTTACCTCTGCTTAGCTAGCAAACAAGAGAACTACTTAACGGATTTAGATTGGGTTTTTTTTCTGTAATCTGCTAGAACATTCCGGATGGTTTTGCAACTTCTCTCATCATGCTAATAATCATAGTTTGCTTACAGGAGCGAAATACTCTTGCTAATCTGAGGCAGAGGCTGCAGGCCGAGGGAAGGGGGAAGCGTAATGTCAGGAGTGCGGAGCTGAGAATGTTTTGGAGTGTATCTTGCCTCTACTTAGCTAGCGATACCTGTTTGTTTATTGATTTTTGTTTATTGATAAAGTTTGTCCTGTTTCACTACTACTACATGGGCAGAACTGCGGGGGAGAGCTAGTAAAATATATAAAAAGAAGATGGCATTTTACTTAAAAAGTGCTATGTAAAGTAATTAAAAGGTACTGCAGAACCCAGGCAATTATATGACTTCCATTTAACGCAACAACTTCACTGTGTTTTTTGATTTTTAAGTGTTAACTAGGCGTATGGATCAGTGAAATAAAATCCTACTTTCATGAACTTTCTATTGGATAGTTTAGGAAAGAGAAAGTGAAAAAATATACAAAGATTAGCAGTGCCTTCAGCTATAGGGCAGCAACCTCTGTAATGACTTACCTACCAGTAGAAGAGAATTTCATTAGTTTTACAATTTCAGTCAAGGCTGGAGAATCCATATTTTAATACTGGCTAAGGTAATTTCACATTGCTCTCTTATATTAATATTAATATTAAATTATTTTGCCATTACTATGTCGCTTTCAATTTCTTTCTCTTCACAATGCCCATGGTCTGTCTTGGAGTGGATACATCATCACTTGTTTTTCAGACATCTTCTTCCATAAGAGATCGTTGTTCTTTGCATACAGAATAATCCTTTTCAGAAGATGGTTGCCAAGGGATAACTGAAATTTTAGAATCTGGACATAAAACAAACACCAGGATGCTGTGGTGGTGTAGTAGGTAATGCTGGTGCCTCATGTATCCTGAGTCTTGGGATTGAATTCTGTGACCTTGTATTGTCTGTGTAGAGTTTGCATGACCTCTCAGTCCTGGAGTTTTCAGTTTTTCTCCAACATTCCCAAAAGACATGCAGGTTAGGTCAACTGAAAATTTCAAACTGGCCTTGTGTGGGTGTGTGTGTGTGAGAGAGTTCTGGGATAGACACTTGGTATGACCGGGACTGTTTCCTACCTTTTACCCAGTGCTGTCAGGATATGCACTGGCACGCAGATACACTGAATTGGATTATTTTTAATATATATGTATATTTTTGTATGAATTGCATGATGTTTTCTATGCTTATGTCTCACCATTATACATTGTTTTTATGTTGTATTGCTTATTTACTTTAAATTATTGTATAGCATGTGGAACTCACATAAGAATAATTTGAATTGAATTGAACTAAATGTGAAGGCTTTCAGGAGGCATTGCATGTGCAGTTTGTTACACAGTAGAGACTTTAGAATAACTGAGGCTTTAAGCAGCTGGGGAAACCCAATCATTTTGTATACTGTAAGTATGTAAGCTACACTGATTTACTGCTGGCTGCCAAAGTCTACAGTAAAATATGATTCCCAAAACCAATTAACTGTAGTACCGAAATGAAAGGCGTGTTATACAATGATAGCCAGCACAGGAGAGGCATTGGCTCCACAGTGACTATTCAGTGGCGGCAACACTAACTCACGGCTCTTTTTTTCCACTTTTGCAAAACACATTTGCAGCCAAGGAATTTAATTGTGCAGCCAACCACAACTCCATTCTGAAGAAGCCTGGGCTGAATCTAAAGTTTTCCATTTTGCCTTGACACCCCGAGCCACACCACGGCAACACATTTACACTCCTCAAAGAAAAACCAACGTATGTGTGTCTTCTCTTATTTGCATCTGCCCTTTCTGTTACTTTTGTTCAGGGTTACATAGGGCAGAAGCCTAACAGATGCACAGCAGGTTCCCATACTAGATGGTACAACAGCCCACCACAGGTCATGCACCAGCAAAATTTACAGATGACAACATGTCTTCAGGCTGTGTGTTAAACCCAAATGAATTTGGCAAAAATGACCAAATACAATTGTCCCTTGGGTTTTATATGAAATTACCTGAAGTACCTTGAAACATTTTCTGCTTTACAAAGCTTACCATGAACGTGCAAAAAAAGACAAATTACACAGCTGGAGAATAACGAATGGAAAACAATCACTGAAATGCAAGTAGCTGGTGTTTGGAGGATATACTGTACATAAGGAAATATACAACTATCATCAGCCAGAAGGTCACAAACTGTATACAGCGAAATATATCTAAATCAAACTGAACTTATAGTAAAGAATCAGCTACAGAGAAATGGAGAACAGGGCACAATTAAAGTACTCGTAATACAGTGACCACAACATCAATGGAATGAGAGAAAAGCTGATAGATTTCTTAGAACACTTTATAAGTGTAAGTATTTGGGGCCATCTAAACCTCTTTATAAGAGTCTTGGTTAGAGCCATTAGTACCGGTACTGAGCAATATAGTGTCAAAACTGAGCATCAAAACCTTCATCACCAGCCTGTCATTGACATGTCTGATTATTTAAATTTCTATTAATGAGTCTGTTGAAATGAAATGAAGCATCATTACAATCACAGTTTTGATACATCCCAGGACTCAACTAACCTACTGCATAAAACCAAAGGAATAACACACTTGGTTAATGTGCAAGCCTCTTCTAAGTTATGCTTCTGGATCAACATCTCCCTCATTTTAGTCACGAAGAGCTCTTACCAATTCATTCCTAGATGTTTGTTAATCGTCGTCATCAACACCAGTTATACATGCTGTATAGTGACTCTAGGATCTGCGTACCTGTTTTCAGGGTCCTGCTTCCCTCAAATATCAGCTGTAAAGGGTGTTAGAGGAACATGAACTCCTCTTGAACAACATATTCCAACGTGTTTCATTTCATTACCCTGTGAAAAGTAAAATAATTCAAATATATTACATTCAATATAGATATATATGTTAATACATACAGTATATACATAAATAAATGCTTCAATAAATAAGTCAATTTTTACTGATGAATCCAAGAAAGCAAAACTGCTCCATAAACTGCCACCTGTTTAACCTTCACAGGAGGGCAAAATGGGCTTAGATGGTTTGTCTATTTTTAGATTTTTTTTGCTAGTTTTCATGATAATGAATGCATAATTAGCATAAAGGAACACTCAAATTTATCCAGTTAAAACAGCACTGAAAGAATGTTCCTTTTCATTTCTACACTGAAATAAAAAGACTAGACAACCTGAATATAAAATACAAAAATCTAAATAATGAGTGAAGAGAAAAGAAGGACGATGACTAAACTAATATAGTACAGGGCACTAAATTATCCATTAGTGGCTCTAAAATATTAAAAACTGAAATCCTGTAGGTGGGATAACTTAAGATTAAAGAATGAGAAGTTAAGGAGTTGTTCCTAAAATTTTGTGAGGCAAAATCAGTTTTAAGACATAAATACTGTTGTAAGTATTTTACAAAAAGACAAACAATACTGTAAATAATGAAATGTAATTAAAATGAATATATTTCACTTGCAAAATTCTAAATAGCTTGTAATAGAGTAGATTTGTATATGTAAAGGCATCCTGTATTGTCAAGTGTATGTACCCGGACGTTACACACTGCAATGTACAGCTCTAGGTTAGGTTAACTTAGATTAGGTTGACTTTAACCTAATCTAACCAGGAAAAAAAAAATGGGACTGTGTTATTCATTAACATCATTAACATCAATTTGTTCATTTTCAAAACCTTTGTTTTCCATTGTGGTGTTGAAGGAAGATGCCTTTTATCTTAATAATGTTGAGTAAAAGACAAGAAAAATCCCCAGAAGGCATACGAGTCTATTACAGAGTATACACACACACATACTGTAGAACCTGATTAGAGTTGTCTATTAAACTTTGAGATATGAGTACCCAGAGAAAACCCATTGTGGACCAAACTAGAATGATCAAATTCAACATAGTGTTATGATTTGTGAACGTTATTAGACATACATTTATGAGATCCATCCATCCATCCATTTTCCAACTCGCCGAATCCGAACACAGGGTCACGGGGGTCTGCTGGAACCAATCCCAGCCAATACAGGGCACAAGGCAGGAACCAATCCTGGGCAGGGTGCCAACCCACCACAGGACACACACAAACACACCCACACCCCAAGCACACACTAGGGCCAATTTAGAATCGCCAATCCACCTAACCTGCATGTCTTTGGACTGTGGGAGGAAACCGGAGCGCCCGGAGGAAACCCACGCAGACACGGGGAGAACATGCAAACTCCACACAGGGAGGACCCGGGAAGTGAACCAGAGTCTCCTAACTGTGAGGCAGCAGTGCTACCACTGCGCCACCGTGCCGCCCTACATTTATGACATTATATATCTAAATGTTGGTTTTTGAGATTGTAGAACCCAATTCTGCCATTATATTTTGATTAGAAATTTTTCAGTGGTTATATATTTCTCATGTCTTTCTCTGACGCCATCTTTATTTATCTGGGTATCATCGTTTTAATCATCAATTGTTATTTCATTGCTGAGGGAATGCAGCTGATATTTTGCTGCAAATAAATAAAAGGTCGAAGCTGTGCATGTTATGGACATCCAAGTTTGCAGATAATTGAAAAGAAATCTCTGCATGTTGCTTTTTGTGTTATTATTTAGCATTTCAGACCCTTTATTCTGGCATTGACTTTGATTCCTGGTTTAGCATTTAGGTTTAGTAAAAGATATTTTCATGGTATTGATGTTTTTTAGGATATTTTTTGATGTTTTTTTCTCCCAGTCACCTCCATTTATTTAGTTTGCTTTCCTCTTTCTCTGCAAATTCATAGTATGTAGATCCTGAGTAACCCAGGATTTGATCTCCAGCAACTGGGGCTGTTAGGGGACAGCGCTAACTACTGTACAGACTACATTATAAAATGATTAAAGGTTGAACAATATGTTGCCAGTCCAATCCTTATTACTGAATCACCATGCGATTTTAAGAAAACAAATTTAACCAGTGCTCCAAGTACAGCAATAAGTAATTAATTTGAATAAAAATAATTAATAATGTAATTTTTGCAAATATTCTGAATGCAACATGATAATGAATAAAGAACATAGTATCAGGATGTTCAGGAATGAAGCTGTATTTCATTTGCAGAGGCATGAAATGGGCTTGTTCTAATTAGACACTCATGGTTTTCACTGGGGAGCTTTCCCAGGAGTCAGCGCTGGTGCTGGTGCATCATTTGATTCAGTTAGCTGTAGTTAATACTTAGCAATGACAAAAGGTTTCAGTGGGGCCGCAGACTCTGTAGCTTCTAGGGAAAACAGTCTGAAAGATTTAGTTATTTCTAGAGTATGAAAGGCTGTGTAATAATTTTATTGTGATACAGACATGCCCTGAATCATTCAATATTTTATTTGGTGTCTTTGTGGTATGGTTGCAAATGTTGTACATTAGCAGAACATCACATTCTGTAATATTTTCTATACCTATAAGGACTTTAGAGACTGTACAGCATGCATTTAGAAAATCAGACATTGTGGTTGTCAACTGGCTGCTGCCTGTCTGGAAAGAACACATATAGTATAGACAGTGCAAAAATAATATCAAAATAATTTGTGAGGTTTTAAGGTAACACATGACCATCTCCATATGTGTAAAACAATAGTATTATAAAGTCATTATTGCCATGTTCTTAGAGTACAATGAAATTTTTACTTGTATGTGCTAATCAACACTCAACATGGCACTGCTCTCTGGTGCCATGATTAAAATACATTAAGATGCACTAGTAAATATACTGTATTTAGATAGCCTCTTGACACTTTTGACTGCGACTCTCAAGGCCTTCTTCAGTTTGTTTGGACAAGCCAGTTTATATTGCATTTTTTATTTGCTGCTATATTAATACATTGACTGGTTTACTAATTGTAATTAACCATGTGTAAGGACTGCCCTTTGAATTTGCTGCTTTTCAGTGGCTGTTGGGCTCCTCCAGTATTTGACACTTCCATACTGATTGATGGCTTCTCTGTCCATTGGTGGTACAGTTTATACTAAATATTCTGGTCCAGAGCAAATGCTACTGAAAATCTGAAGCTTGGCTACCTCCATGAACTTACTCAGTTCATTGCCAGTTTTATGAATAAACTAGCCACAGTACCTGCTGAAGACAGGCAATAGAATAAGTTAAAAATATTTGCTATCTCTTGCCTTACGTGTACCTTTGGCATCTTTCCTCTGCATTTGTGTGTCTGAATGTCTCTTCACCAGTGCTACCTCTTTCCTGTAAACCCTGTTTATCTCTGAAGCACCTTTCTCACCTTCTGTCCGGTCTTTGAAGACAATTCTCTCTCAACTTGCCTAATATATCTTTACCAGTAACGGCGGACTGCACGATAACGTGCAATGAATACACTTGACTTATAGTTTTCATACTGTTTCTCTGTACATTTAACATTCGTTTGCTCAGAGGTTGATGCGCTTGATGCTTCCTGAGCAGCTCTTGTTTTCTCCACTCTAGCAGCCCGCTTCTTTTCTTCTTCCATTGGCATCCTTTCATGTTAAAACTGATTAAGTCAGTGTTTGTGTTGCAATGACTTAGTATGTTATTATTAATTTTTCACTTAAGCTGGCACTTAAGTGTCCAATCTGCCTGAAGAATGATTTAAGATATGAAGAGGTAGGGGTAGTAACGGTGAAGGTGGTAGGGATGAGAACGGCGCCCGTACACATGTGCTGTACAGCCACCCTGCTGCCCGCTGCCTGCTGCAGAGAGTTGATCTATACTAATAAAAGGCAAAGCCCTCACTGACTGACTGACTCATCACTAATTCTCCAACTTCCCGTGTAGGTAGAAGGCTGAAATTTGGCAGGCTCATTCCTTACAGCTTACTTACAAAGGTTGGGCAGGTTTCATTTCGAAATTATACGCGTAATGGTCATAACTGGAAGCTATTTATATCCATATACTGTAATAGACTGCAGGTCGATGGCCGTGGGAGGCGGAGTTTCGTGTCGCATCATCACGCCTCCCACGTAATCACGTCAACTGACTGTGAACTCAGTACGTAGAAAACAAGGAAGAGCTCCAAAGAGCGCTGAAGAAAAAAGCATACAAGCATATTCATAAGTGCAACTACTGCGGAAACAAAGCACGGTGTAAACCGTAAGTTTAAATTAAGTTTATAGACACGCTCCCGCTGCCGTTTGTCATGCCTTCGACGAATACTTTATTCGTGAGATACAAGTTTAATGAGAAGACACGAGGTATAAACTTTGAGACTTTGGATCACTTTGTAACGGAGTTAAAACTGCTGTAGCGAGAAACTTTTAAGTGCTGGGTCTTAGCTAACATTAAATAAAGCCGTGGACATCGCAACATCACACAAGAGAGCAGCTCACGTGAACTGACTAAATGCAGTACGAGTGATCACTTCCATGAATCAAAGCTGTTCAAAAAATGCATTACCCAATTGACAAGGTAGGAAAAGAATATGCTCCGAGCTGAGCTCCACAGCTAACGCGGTCTTGTGGAAGCAACTTCATCACGCTGCCACCAAATACTCACAGAAAAATCTACAAGTTAATACACACGCTGTCTCTAGAGTTTCTCCACACTCAATGTGTTCCTCGCATCCCCGTTATACCCTCTGATCTCCCATTTCAATTCAAATGCCTCTAATTTCCAGTAAGGCTCTGCTTCGCGATGACAAGTAATAAGTCTCAGGGACAGACCCTACAAAAAGTTGTCATTGATTTGAGGCAAGATTGCTTTTCTCCTGGACAACTATACGTTGCATTCTCAAGAGTAAGCTCAGCACACAGCTTGGTCATATTACAACCGGAGTGCTGAACTGACAACGTGGTATACAAAGAGATCCTTAACAAATAGTTATTGGTATATTTTCCCTCAGTTTAAAAAGGTTTTCTTTTCTTCTTAATAAAAATTTAAAAGCAGTACTTCGTCGCTGCAAAGCACGGGGATTTTGCTATATACAGTATATATATGTAGATGTGTATGTATGTATATATGTGTGTGTGTATATATATGTATATTTATCTGTATGTATGTATGTGTATATGTATATATGTATATGTGTGTGTGTATGTATGTGTGTATATGTTTGTGTATATATATGTTGATATGTGTATATTTATATGTATATATATGTAGATGTGTATATGTATATATATGTAGATATGTGTATATGTAGATATGTGTATATATGTTGTGGACTTGGACCCGGACACAGGCAGACAGACAACATAGTTCCACCACACACAATTTCTTTACAATATTATGTACAATAATTGCTCACAAACCCCAGTGCCTCTTGCACCGATTCCCCATAAGTCCAGGCCACACTCTCAGTCACTGTGCCTCTCTCTCGACCGCCTCCCGTCCTCTCTCCAGCTTTGTCCTCTTCCACCCGACATCCACTCTCGACTGAAGGGAGGCGGCCCCTTATATGGGAACCCAGATGGGCTCCAGCTGCTTCCCGGCAATCAGTCGTAGCCACACCCCAGTGTGGCAGAAGTGCCGGCTGCACACCCGGAAGCCGTCCGGGTGTCCCCTGTTCTCTTCCCCCAGCATTTCCTGGTGTGGCGGAAGTGCTGGGCTCCGGGGTTCCTCAGGCACCAGGCCCCCAATACAACCAGGGCGATCGCCCCCTTGCGGTCTGGAGGAGGCACAAGCCCTCCTCTGGTCCTCCTGGGCGTCCCAGCCGGGGAGCACACGGGATATTCCGGCATTGGGGCGCGGCCTGGCGGAGGCCACGGGTCCCTACAGGGCTGGGCTTCCAAGCCCTGTACCCGAGGCCACCAACATAACAAGGATGGACGCCCCCTCGCGGTCTGGAGGAGGCACAAGCCCTCCTCTGGTCCTCCTGGGAGCCTGGCCGGGGACCACAATGTATATATGTATATATATGTTTATATGTGTGTGTGTCTGTGTGTGTGTGTATATATATATATATGACAGCAACACTCATAACAGTGACAATCATGTTACGTTATTTTTAAAATGTTTCCTTTTCTTTTTCATAACTTCTTTAACACACTACTTCTTCGCTGCGAAGTGTGGGTATTTTGCTAGTTCTACAATAAAATAAAATAAAAATAAAAAGAGTAATAAAAAGCATCATCCTGAAAGCAGATAGTGGAGGTCACAAAGTATATGTGTACCAAATTTCAGGTCAATAGGTCACACAGTTTGCGAGCTACAGGTGATTTAAAATCCTGGACATACAAACGGACAGCCACGTTAGCGTATTATATAAGAAATTCCTCCTTGTGTGTATCACTCTCGCACCTCCTTTCTCCATCATGTCACCAAAGCCAAAATGACCAATCAGATTGCTCAGAGAGACTGGACACACAGATCCTAGAGTTTTATTATATAGTAGATAAATAAATACATGTTTGGGTATATTATTTGGTTAAGATCAGCGTCCAAGAGGTGGTGCACTGGAACGTTTTGAAGTTAAGTGTGATGTGACGTTATGGTTCTCTGCTGAAAATAACTAAAAACTTCACTACAGTTAATGAGGATCAGCTATGCAAGTGGAGATGTTTGTGCACCTCAGTCGTGTCCACAAGTGAAAACAAAGATAGTCAGGAGATACACAAAGGAAATGCTTCAGCACAGGAATTTTTGCAGGTGTTATTTCTGAGTGTGGTGGTATTAATTATTAAGAAAAGCTTTTGAGTTATCAGTCAGTCTAGATGCCTAACGTCACCCATGGTCACAAGATGTGGGTAGTGACTGAAAGAATGAAACTGTTAAGGCAAATAGGTTGCCGTGCTT
This sequence comes from Polypterus senegalus, assembly GCF_016835505.1. Taxonomy (NCBI): domain Eukaryota; kingdom Metazoa; phylum Chordata; class Cladistia; order Polypteriformes; family Polypteridae; genus Polypterus; species Polypterus senegalus. The sequence continues at coordinate 51,716,622 of NC_053155.1, read as the reverse complement.
CATTTCTCTTTTTGGGTGAGGAGCTCGGGAATATGGCAGGACCTAAAAGTAGAACCACTGTTTCTCCAGATCAAGATAGCCATTTAAGCAAGTTTGGATATGTACTATAGATAGAACTCACTGGTGAAAGGTCCAGAGTGTTATATATCGATTGATTTGGCATGCATACAGGAGTCAGAAAGTGCACAGTGCAACCCACTAGCCTCTGATCTTCCACAGGCAATAATGCATCAGTGGAATGCTGCACAAATCACTTACTTTCGCTGACTACACACGCCATATGAACAATGCTAATTATGTTGAGCTTACAAAGAAGTACACATTAAAAAATTTTAAATGATTAACAAGTTCATAATTCAAACACAGAAACCAAAACAGAGGCTGGAGGCAAAAGACAAAAAGACCCAAGGAAAAAGCACAAATTAAAATGCAAAATCCAAAGACAGACAATGGTTAAAAATAAACCAATAAAAAGGGAGCACTGGATGATGGGTGCCACAAAGGCTGCCACTGAATCACGTGACTGCTGCATACTAACTGTTGTCATACAACAGGCCCATAAAGTAGGCGCAAGGAAGGTCTAAGGGGTGGAACACCAGCCCATTCCTGACAGGGGTTCACATCTAAGACATCCTGAATTGGATTAATTTTTTCTACTGGCCTAGGAATTACTGGGAGTTTTCCCCAGAAGTGGGCAGAAAAAAGTTGTTAAGGATAGTGTGGCCCAGTCAGTTCAGTTTAGAATGTTGGCACTGTACAAGGATGAGAGGAGTGACAGAGGAGTGAAATGAACTGAACTCAATTGAACAGTTTATTTTAAAATGTCTTTCAGTTAACGTATAATTGTTCTATTTTCTTTAGGAAACTCTCATTTTTTTTTGATATCTTGATTATTAAAACAGCACTGAGGCAGTTCACGCAACATATTAAAACATCAAAAAATAAAAAAAATTTACAAGAAAATGTACAGTAAGGATCAGTATCTAATAATACATTTTATTTATACAAGGCGCCTTTCTAAGAACTCAAGGACACTGAACAAACAATAAATAAATAAATAAAACACATTATAAACAACTTACAACATAAGAAAATACAGAAAATATAAAAACTAAAACCATACAAAGCCACCGTAATCATAGAGAAAGAGCCATTTTAAACAGATGCGTTTTAAGTTTACATTTGAAGGCTGAAAATGATTTGATATTTCTAAGCTGAGTAGGTCGTGAATTCCAGAGCTTGGGAGCAGAATGGCTGAATGCTCAGCTCCCCATGGAGGTTAAACGGGCGAGAGGGACGGTCAGATGAATGGAGGAAGAGGATCTAAGGTTAGGAGGGAATGGCAACATGAAAAAGGTTGGACAGATATAGAGGGGCGAGGTTATGAATGACCTTAAATGTTAATAGCAGAATTTTAAAATCAATTCGAAACTTAATTGGGAGCCAATGAAGCTGCTGCAAGACCAGAGTAATATGGTGAAACAGATGAGGTTTGAGTAATGATGCGAGCTGCAGAATTCTGGACTAGCTGAAGCTTATGAAGAGATTTATTAGAGAGACCAAAGAGGAGTGAATTGCAATAGTCCAGACAAGGAGTAACAAGACTGTGAACAAGAATGGCAGTGGTTTGGGGAGTGAGGGAGGTGCGGATGCAATTAATATTATGTAGGTGGAAGTAAGCAGGCCGGGTGATGTTATTAATGTGAGATTGGAAAGATAGAGTACTGTTGAGGATGACACCCAGACTCTTGACCTGAGGTGATGGGGAAACAATGGAGTTATCAATAACAAAATAAAGATAATCGGCTTTGGATAATGATGATTTTGAGCCAATGAGGAGACCCTCAGTTTTGTCACTGTTTAATTTAAGAAAATTTGAAGAAAACCAGGATTTAATTTCAGCAATGCAGTCAATAAACGAAGATGGTGGAAAAGAAGAGGTGGGTTTACTAGCAAGGCAGAGCTGGGTGTAATCAGCAAAACAGTGAAAATTGATGTTATATTTACGAAAGATATTGCCATGGGGAAGAAGGTAAATAATAAAAAGAAGAGGCCCCAGGCACCTGAAGTAACAACAGTGGGTTGGGATGTAAAAGTTTTAAACTGAATGAACAGAGTGCGGCCTGAGAGGTAGGATCTGAACCAATCAAGTGAAGTGTGGGTAATTCCAATCAAAGATAATCTATTAAGGAGAGTGGTATGAGAAATAGTATCAAAGGCCGCACTCATATCAAGGAGGATGAGAATAGTAATTAAACCGGAGTCAGCAGCCATAAGAAGGTCACTGGTAATTTTAACAAGTGCCGTTTCTATACTGTGAAGGGGCCGAAAACCAGACTGGAACTTCTCATATAGATTATTATGAGATAAGTGGAGTGAAGTTGGATGGCTACTATTTTTTTAGGAGAAAAAAGGGCAAATTAGAAATAGGGCGAAACTTATTGAAGTTAGTAGGATCAGCACCAGATTTTTTCAGTATTGGGGTTATTGCAGCAATTTTAAAAGATGATGGAACAGTACCAGTAGTGAGAGAAGAGTGAATTATGGCAGAAATGAGAGGGACCAAAGAGGGGAGGCAGGCTTTAACCAGAGCTATTTGGTGGACATCTGACTATGGCAAGATGGATGGACTTTGTGTGAAGTTACGCTTTCTTATACCAGGTTACTCTGCAAAACAGACTGTTTAGTATCTGGTACTCTGGCAACAGGAACATTCAAATAAATTCTACATTTTTCAGACATAGTCATTTTTTTATAGCACGTTTGATGACCCTAATGCAGTGTTTAACACAGTGACTGTGGTTATGTAGTTTCCTGCCATCTGTCATTTGTTCATTTTTTGTAATTAATTTATTCAGGATCATGGGAAACTGAATCATTAAAATCAATACTCATTAGCTCTGTAGGGTCTCAAAATATAACACCTCATGGAAAAATGAATGAGGGAAACCTTACAGTAAGAGGCTAAAATGAAGGTTTGCATTATTCATATTGGCAGAGAAACACACCTAGTAGGTATTGAACAACTCCTGAAAGGCATGAAAAAAACTATTTTATTTATTTTTCTGTCTCTGAACTTCTGACAATAGGTACAAAACATGGGTATCAGTTTGATTCTAGAGGCCTGCAGTATCACTCTACTGACATTCTTCAACAGAGGTGCTTCCATGCTGGTTACTAAAAATGCTTGCTTAATTAGATTTTTCTCTTCCCTATTTTAACATGCCAGCAAGTGCATCGTGAACATTTTGGCTTTTTATTTCTGTTGAAATTATATTTAGTGCTCTGATATAGCACAAGGTGCTTTATTATGTATTTTATCATAGATGATGGCTTCATTAGTTAATAGCAATATAGCAAATAGCAGTATAAAGTAAGCCAATTGAAGAAGGGAAGAGGCAGATCATGTGTGCTGCAAATAATCACAATATAATGCCCTGTGCACCAGGATCTGTATGTATGACATTGGCTGTGCTCTAAGAAACAAAACCAAAATAACAGAACAGCTCTCTTAGGAACCACACGGCTGGGATGTAATACAAATTTGTATACTAAAAGATAACTTGTAAAAATAACCTGAATACTGCTTCTAAAACCATCGATTACAAACATTCTATGTAGCAGGATTTCCATTAGAAAGCTAAATCAGCCTTGAGACATACACATTAGAAACCAAAAGCCACTGCAGCCATCCAGGTAAAGAGTTTAACAATTGTTCTCTAGACTCTTGTCATCTTTGGACTGATGTGAGCTATTTACTGCTGACAGCAGTTGAAATGAAAACGTTTACTTTGGTGGAAACATGCACAAAAAAGATTGGCCGGGCATGACAAGACAGAAAGGAACAACAACTTGTAAAAATTGTACCAATAAGCATTTACTGGGTATGAGAGACAACTTCAAAACCTGCAAGAACCGGGCCTGTTGAGAACTTTCAGAACAGGCATCTCTCTGCTGCTGATTACCGGAAGTACTTGCTGTTGTCAGTAAAGACTTACTCAGTAAACGCTAGAGTCGCATCTAAAGCAGAACACCAGGAGAAGAGCCACCTTTTTTACATTAGTTTGTGAGCACTCTCTGCACAATATAGAGCCCATTATCAATATTTTCATATGAAAGAAGACCTTGTCAGTTTGGTTTGTCACTTCTTTGTCCTTCAGCTGCCCCACTTAGGGTCAACACAGCAGATCATCTGTTTCCATATCTTCCTGTCCTCTACATCTTGCTCTGTTATACTCATCACCTGCATGTCCTCTTTTACCACATCCATAAACCTTCTCTTAGGCCTTCCTCTTTTCCTCTAGCCAGGCAGCTCTATACTTAGCATCCTTTCCCCAATACACGAGCATCTCTCCTCTGCACATGTCCAAACCAATGCAATCTCTCCTCTCTGACTTTATCTCCAAACCATCCAACTTGAGCTGACCCTCTAATGTCCTCATTTCTAATCCTCTCCATCCTCATCACACCCAATGCAAATCTTAGCATCTTTAACTCTGCCACCTCAAGCTCTGTCTCCTGCTTTCTGGTCAGTGCCACCATCTCCATCCCATATAACATAGCTGGTCACACTACCGTGCTGTAGACCTTCCATTTCACTCTTGCTGATATCCGTCTGTCACAAATTACTCCTGACACTCTTCTCCACCCATTCCACCCTGCCTGCACTCTCTTTTTTACCTCTCTTTCACAATCCCCATTACTCTGTACTGTTGATCCCAAGTATTTAAACTCATCCACTTTTGCCAGCTCCACTCCCTGCATCCTCACCATTCCATTGACCTCCCTCTCATTTACACACATGTATTCTGTCTTGTTACTACTGACCTTCATTTCTCTCATCTCTAGAGCATATCTCCACCTCTCCATGGTCTCTTCAACCTGCTCCCTACTCTCATTATAGATGACAATGTCATCTGCAAACATCGTACTCCACAGTCCACAGTCACTAATAAAGTAAAATATATGTGATATTAAGGAAAAAATGTCAATAATTTTTTTTCAGTTTTGTACCTCATTGCAATGGCATTGCCAAGCCTTTTTAGTCTTCTTAAAGACGTTAAGATTTCAAGGTTACATACATTTGCAAGAAATAGTCTCATGATATGCAATTTACTTGTCTCAGCACTCTTCTTTGTGTAAGTAACATCCTCTGGGTTTTCCTAACATTGAATAACAACTTTAATTCCTTAAGTGCATCAGGCATTCACTTCATAAACTCTTCTAGTATTATGTCACTTGTTACATTGGCATATTTATCTTGTATTAAAGCTCTAAAATAGAGACAGTGCCATCAGAACTTAAAAACAGATTAGTAGCACAGTATGTGCACTTTGGTAAATCGTTCATACTATTTAAGTCAAAAAGACGATATTGATCCCTGGGGAGCTCCTCTCTAAATTGAAATCGCAATATAGCTTTGACTAACCTGATACACAAATGCTGCTTCAAGAATATAAATAAAGCTTGTAGCACTGCATTTGTGCCAGCTCTAAGATGCCATACATAACTGGATATAAAGTATGTGTAAATACATACATATATACTGTACAATATACGTATCCATGGAATATATTGTACAGTGTATATTTAGGCTTGCTCCTGTTAGACCCCGTTAAAAGAAGACAGTAGAACTCTGTGGAAGAAGATGGAAAGTGGAAGTCGAGAATGATTACAGGAACCCAGACAGCCTCTAGACACCCCTTCCTGTGAGGATGCATCCTGGGCAAAAAGAATGAGCAGAATAGGTAAAGAGTTCACATTGACACTGGAAAGAGATGGGCCCTTTTTTCTACGGCTGTGCCACATTAGTGTATGTTGACGTAAAGCATATATAATAAATGTTAACAGAGTCATTAATAACTACAACCATCTTGGGCATATATATTTTAAGCAGTCACTATGTATTCACAACAATAAGATTCACAAAACTGTGTAATACATTTGAGGATCTGGCAGCAGCCAGGTCTGAACAGCCCATCACAGGGCCCACTCATATGTCCATACTTACACTCACAATTTCCTTATCATCCACATTTTTGGGGATATGAGAGGAAATCTGGAGTAGTCAGAGGGAAATGCCATGCACACCTGAGACTCCACGTAGACAAACTTCTAGCACAGATATGAACACAAAACTCTAGATCTATGAATGGGGACAGCTTGAGAAATAACCTAATTTCTGTCACTTCCACTCATGAACTTTTCCCTTCGTTCATTGCCCATAGGTAATCACCAGAGGTAAGGATGAGGAAACAGACCATAAACCACATGTCTTATCTGAAACTCTTTTCCCGCTTTAACAACACAAACAAGTTCAGAGTGTCTAGGCTTTCATAATGTTTCAATTCCTTCAGCACTGGGCAGTGCCCTAGAATTCCATTGACAATAAAATGGGAATCAATTCAGAGCAGTTATAATAAATCATCACTTCCTCTATTTAGACCAATGGGACTCCATTTACACTACGCATTCACACTGGCAGTGAAATACCACACCAATCTATTCCCTGTTTTGTTTTATTAACAATGTGTTTAATTTCCACTTTTCTCTTTTAGCAACACTAATGTGAGAAATATACTTGAATTATAACAAAAAATGTTACTGTTTCTTATTTATGGCCATTCTTATTTGCCTACATCTTAGGCAACCTTATGTCATTATGGTGATGGTATTGGATCCCAGAATGGTAGCAACTTATTTGGGTCTTGAGAATAAAAATTCTAGAAACCCCCTGTCTCTGCCAACTGACTTTTGTATTATTGAATTAATAAATTCTGCAGGTCTCTAGAGATTTTTTTTTTGCATTGTATTTTCTCTAAAGTTACTTTGATGTACTATGCCATCAAGCCATAGATATTATAAAATAATAAATCAGTGACACTTTAACATCAACATAAACATGTAATTTTAAAAAAAATTAGTTTACAATGTGTCATTCATTATCCCATGGATCTTTGTTGATGTTCTTTTTCATATGTAATTTTAGGAGCATATTTTTCCCACTATTTGTTTTTTTCCCACTATTTGTATTGTAATTTTTGTAACGTATTTTGAGCTACATATCAGTGTATGAAATGTGCCACATAAATACATTAAATATTATTATTATTATTGGAAAATTGTGTAAATCCATTATTTTCATATTTGCTATGAGGATGCATGTGGGCAAAGAAGATAAATCCTACTTGCTGACTCCACAAAGGGTGCTGCCTCATGCCTACCCTTTAATCGTTTTACTCTGCCCATCTGTGATGTTTTTGACCAAAAATGCAACAGATTAGTGGCCGGCTGAATGGCTCTTGTTTATCAGTTTTCCAGGTGTAAGAACTTAACCTAAATATTCAAATACGAATGATTCATGTTGTTGAGCAAAGGAGGACGACGGTTTGTGCACCTTGAGGACTCCAAATGGGTTTCCCTTCTGTGCTGTTGTACTGGGTCATTTTCATACAGGACAAGCATAGTGGAGTGGTGGCTCTGTGGTTAAGGGTCTACGCTGGTATCTGGAATGTTGCCAGTTCAAATCCCATTACTATTAGAAAGTATCCTACTTTTATTGGACCCTTGAACAAGGCCCTTAACCTGAAAATTGTTCCGGGGATGCTATGCAATGGCTGACCCTGTGCTCTGACCCTCAACTGTCATGCAAAAAGACCATTTTCTCTCAGGGATTAATAAAGTATGTCAAAATTAGAGACAAGCATGTATGTTTTCCTTGATTAGCAGTCCTTGCTTCTTTCCCATGAAGCCTATTTCTGCACCATGTTTACAATTGTAAAATTGTGAATACTGACCTTTGCTAAGAAAAGAAAAGCTTGCAGTTCATTTGTGATGTTTTGTGATTTTCTGGATGACTTTACTCTAGACCCTTGGAGTAATTTTGGCTAGAAGATTCCTACTGCTCCAAATGTTGTCTGTTTGCAGATTATCTCTCTCATTGTGTTTGGTAGAGCCTAAGTCTAAGTTTTGGGTTTATGTTCTTGCCAAACCTTTATTCTGATAACTCCACTATGATAGTTAGGGTCAAAATAAGTGATATTTATTTTGAGAAGGGATGGCTGTAATCAATCCTGGCTGTGTTCAGCCAGCTCACCCTAATAATCATGTCAAATGTGTTAAATTAACTAAGGGCTAATTATTATTTCACACAGTGCCCATTCAGTGCGTTTTTTGTTCATCCAGGTGACATTTATTCAGACTTAGGCATTAGTGAAGACCTGAAAACATTCAGTTTCAAAATATGAAATCACGGAAACACACAGGAAGGGGCAAATACTTTATCATGACAGGATACAATGAAACAGCAACTATGCCCAATGATTAAATAAAATCAAACCACTTGAGAATGAATCTGTTGAATAATGCATCATGGACTTCCATTTTGCATTCCTTTGGACCTTGTTCAAACGTATTATCGAGGGTGACCAGAAACAAAGAAAATGATGAAAGAAGGTAAGCACTGTAGAAAATCTGACACTGTTGTTGCTGACAGAAAAGTGAAACATATCTGTGTGGATAAGTGAATGTGATATTTTAGCATCTGCTTCCAGAAGCCCATCCCTCATTCATTCATTCATGCTTTTCCTGAATCTGTTTATTTAATTCAGGTGTGTAGAAGTTTTCCCAACAGCGCTGGGCACAAGACATGAAGTAACCCTGGAAACGATGCCAGTTCCAGGCAGGACACACTTGTGTACACATTCAAATTGAGCCACTTAACCTGCAAGTAATAGTTATATCATTACATACAAGAGCTTTGTACATCCCTTTGGATAAAATTTCAAGTAGATAAATACAAGCAAATCTAACTAGTGGTTACTATTGTCTGGCAAAAACTCACTTTGTTCCATGCGCAATTAAACAATTATTTGTCACGCAATGATTACTGTTACTCTTTGACTCCATTTGCATTTTCAGATTGCCATCCTCACATTCCTAGCTCAGTCCTCTGTGATTTACAATGTTCAGCCATCCTTTTCATTGTCTTAGCGTGGATGGCGTCAGCCGCTACTGGATTCCAAGCCCGAAACACAAATGGCAGGGAGCCACAACCTCCGCAAAATTTTATAATATTATAGGAAGCTATTTATATAAGGTAACACTTTCGGCATTCAGGCTAATTTTCAAAAGACCTTGTCTCCATGGTGATGCAGCTAAGTCCTCAGGGAAATCTATGCAGGTTTTTGTGTCTGATTGAAAGCGCCTCTAAGAGCCAATACCTCTACAGATTACAGCATCATATTGGAGGACGGAGCTGCAAAATAATCTATTCAAATGCTATTAAATTGAATCTCTAAGTTGACAGCTCTGCGTTGCCGTATAAGCCACTGTGGAGAGACCGGCTGACTGCTCAGGTCTAGCAGCTATGCAAACCATGTGACACAGCTAATAAAGGACAAGTCTCCAAGGGTTTAAGCGGAATAACCAAAGTCACGATCCATTTGTGACAAAAAGCCTGCCAACAATGACATAATATGATCAGGGTCGGTAGGGTACAAAACAGCACAAACAGCGGGAGCCGGCAAAGGGACACACTGAGCTGTGTATTACTCTTTATCGGTGCTTCCAGGTCACTCAAGTGACAGCAAAGACTGTTAAGGCTTTAAAGGTCTTGTAGAGAAGAGGTCCGGGGGATGTGTAGTATTGCTTCCTGCATGGTATCAAGGCCTCCAGCTGCTCCCAGCATCTGTCAGTTGCCCTGTTAAATTTTCACAGAAACGTAGGCAACCCAAAGTCCTTTTGTCCTTTGTACACCAGTGCTGTATACTACAGTATACTCTCAGGTTTTTTGTGTTAGCAGTCCTGTTGAGTCTTTCACTGACGCACTATTGTATGTCATGTATGGCCTATTGGTTAATTCAATTCATTTCAATTTGGCTGCTTTTTGTGTAACAATCTTCCCCCAGTACAGGTTCAAAATTCTGTAGCAAGTTCATAGGTAAAATGCAATTTCACACTTTCCAAATTAGTAATTACACATTGCACACACACAAGGATATAGATTTGTTAATACACAGTAAAACAAAGCAGTTCCAACCTGATCAATACAAGATGTTGGACTGTACAGTATTAGACTGTCATGACAGTCGCCTCCACACATACATTTTAATTTAGAGTGCTTGAACTGCAAAAGCGTGTGCATCGCTTCTCTGTAATATACAGTACCTGTGAAGAGCATGTCAAAAGGTGCTATACAAAGCAGAATTGTATTAGGCCATAGTTAAGCAGCATCCTGGATGCCAAGGCCAAGGAGTGTGATGTAAGAAAATCAAGTCTCTTCATATGGGGGCTGTCCTGAAGTGAACCTGCTGCAATTTTCATAAAACATCTGATAATACTGAAATGTACAATATTGTAACTAGTTGTTCCATCTGTTGTCTCACATCTGAATGAACAATGATATCATCTGTTCCAGCTGACATTTCTCCGATTGTCATGCCTTAAAACTAACAATCTCACTGAATATTTCCTTGTTTCATTCGGTAGAGGCAGTTCACAGGACTGATTACTGATGTCTACACTCCCATCTTTAAAGTGCTGCTTTACCCATTACCTGACACTGCTAGTGCACAGGCAAGCTCGTCCATATGCACATGGAAGTCACACTTGACTCTTTGCAGTTCTCCCATTCACATATGGGGATGCGGATGTACAATTTACTATTTTACATTACAGCGAGTAATTAACCATATTAAAAAATAGTAAAATGTAATAATTTGAAAGTAAACTATGTTTCATGTTACGTTGCGTAATATGATTTTGTTCTGTTTGGCTTTGAAATTATCACGCAAAAAATTTTTAAACTTACACTTTTACTGTAAAACTTCAGTAAAAACTATTTTTTTAATTATATTTAATATTAATAATTGAATCTATTTCTTTCTCTCTATTAAATAAAATGACTTTTTTGAATGTTTGGCTCTGAGATTTTTAAATTGTCTTTGCAAAAGTTACTCTAATGGTAAACTGTTAACGTTTTAATACAAATGGCATATCAAGATCCCCTTTGTTGTCTAATGTTATCCCCTGAAGATGTACTACATTACCTTTCTTGGATACATCCTTCTTTCTATAGTAATTCATACGGAGGAAAACCAGACGGTGTTCCAGATGGTGTTAACAGTTGTAGGTATTCTTCAGAATATTGTAAATTGATGTTTTCATCTTCTGCACGATCACCACCAACTGTTTCAACATAGTCTATTGATACACATTTAACCAATTTGCAGTGTAACCGATCAACATTTTTGCCGTTAATTTGTTTGACTTCATCGTTTCTCGGTGCTAGGATTGCCCGTGTACTCATTTTTACTGTTGATAACCCTTCGTGATGAAATTCTTAGAGATTTGGACATAATACACCTTCTTTATTTGGGAACTTAAAGGGAGGAAAACATTAAAATTTATAAGAGCTGACAGAGCAAGAACTGTGTCTGTCAAAAGCATTCACACGAATGAGAGGTGAGTACCGTGTGCTTGGTTTTCTATGGTTGAGAGGAAGGTGTATCTTGAAAACATCTCATGGCCAAAGTCTTGACTCAAAGGACATGAAAAAATCTTCCAGAAAGTCGTGTCTTGTCGCAGGATTTTTTGATATAATAGAGATAATAAATCTAACTACTAGTTATAATCAGGGCCAGTTCTACCATATACATAATCTAGGCTGTTGCCTAGGGAGGCAAAATTTATGGGGAGGGGGTATATTCTCAGCTGCCATAAATGTTAAAATAATAACAAAATCTCATAGTAAACCTCCGATGGCTCAAATACCAAATATCTTCAATCAAATGTAACGTCCCACTCAAAACACAAAGCAGGCAGCTATTCCATGCATTTCAATATTGTAAGTCATATCTTGTTTCACATATGCATGTTAGAGGGTCACCTTCTGCACTTATCAGAGGTAAGCACCCTGGGACAAAAAGTGGCACTCTCGCTGACAACATTGCCTCGTTTTCCACCCATAGTTTGGAGAAACCGCCAGTAAGGGCAACTAACTTCAGTGACAATAAAACGAAGATACTCCGAACAAGTGTCAGCGTATTCCAGGATGAGCAGACCACTGGATGGAACTCTAACCTGACATTTGTGATTGCTGTACATAGCCTTGCTTCAAATCTAGGCCCTACCAGATGATAATGACTTCTGTTCTCTTACTAGGGGGTTCCCCTGCTTGCTTTGCCCACCAGCGACTTCTTGTCTATGCTGCTCGTGTTGTGAAGAGGGGGGCTGAACGCATCCCAAGGAGATGCGGTCGCTTCTCTGAAACAGCCTCTTAAAGGGTAATACAATGGGAAACAAATAGTTTTTTTTGTTTTTATGTCCTCTTTGCTTGATCAGCTGCTGGATTGCTGCTGCTGCCATGCCGCATGATCTGCATCGAACATTTAAAAGCCTTTACAGCAGCTGTCCTACTCTTTATGTTTTATTTTCGGCCCTTGGCATTGTTAAATCTTTTGGCACAAAGTCCCATCTCACGAGACGTGAGTTCTTGATATTTTTTAGTTTATAATTTAAAAACGGAAAAAGAATCTGGAAATCTAAGAACATCACATTAAAGTGCGATAAATTCTGAAAAGAATAATACCAAACTTATATATGTAGGTTTTAAAATAAGCCTGATTTAAAGCGTGACAAAAAACATGACATAAAAACATCACCGTTGCACTTTTAGGCTTAGGATTTTATATATGTAGAGTAGATTTGCGTCATTGAGTGCTTTTTTATTTTGCACCCAATTTCTTTGGTGAACATATATGTTTCCTCAGTCAACGACACTTGATAATTCCAATATGCTTATGAGTTTTGGTTGTATTTATTGGTGAAAGTAGTGGCACAGCACAGAAGCAGCACAATCTGCAGCTCTACAAGATGTAAATAAACATTTTCAAAAATAAATTTTTCTGTATTGCAACAAAATGCACTTTTTATTAGGATAGAATTACACAGAGCAAGACAAAAAAATCAGAAAAGGCAAATTAATATGAAAATGAAAAAGAAAGTTAAGAACTTAAAACATTGTAAAAATACAAATATTTCCGAATTCCTTATGAATGCAAATCTCTTTTTTTTATTTAAATGCAGAATATGAGAAGAAAAGAAAAGCCAAATAAATAAACAATTAGATAAATTTGAGGTAAAATAATTCTTTGATAGAGAAACTGGGTGGAACACAAACTTGCAGCCATAGGACTAGCCGTGGAAACCACAACTCTAGACAGAATTTAGCGATTGTCATTGACGGGTACAACTTCAAACGCCCAATTAAGGAACCAAACAGACCAACTCTGTCTTGAAGTCGATATCCTGCATACTGTTTTTGGTACGGAATGTTTGTCTTATATGGAGATTAATTAAATTTGTATCTAGACAGGTATGAAGGTAGACATGTAGAAGCCTGAAGTTGATCCATTTAGTGTTGCAGTACCTTCAACAAGATAGGCGTTCCTACAAGCAAATTATGTGGAATCCCTATAAAACATTTGTTTTGTTAAAGTTTTCTTTACAAAAAAACTGTAATAATGAAGCAGGCAGTGTGACATAGGGGTTAAGGCTTTGGACTTCAAACGCTCCTGACACACTGTGACAATGAGCAGGTCACTTCACTTGTGTGTGCTCCATTTGAAAAGCAAAAGGAAATGTAACCATTTGCATCCCTCACTTATTGTAAGTCACCATGGATAAAGGAGTTGGTCAAATAATAATCTAATTATAAATCAGATTATAATGGGACTGTTGCAAGGACCTCAGTGCTTTTCAGAGAGAAACTCATCCTCAGAGGATGAGTGAAAGAAATGGAAAAAAGTGTGCAGACAAGAAGAATGCTTATGTGCCATTCGGTATTGCATCCATTAAAGGAATGACACAGCAGAAATCTAATGCTGTCTAAAAAAGTAAAAGTCCCTCCTCTGGGACTACATGCAAGAAAACCATAGTAGGCACCTATATTTTCTTTTCTTTATAGCAGATGACACCGTCTGTCACAGGTTTATGATCATCCATGTTTCAAAGTAGGGCTAAAATCTTTTAACTTGTTTTCTTAAGAGGAGGAATGTAGCTTTTGTGAGTGAGAGAAAGCCTGAGATGGCATTGTAAGACCTCACAATGCAGGCACTTACTTGAATGTTCATGTGGTGTCTCATTGATTGGAAGAACATAGCATAACATAACATAACATAGCATAACATAACATAACATAACATTTTCAATTCAGATTATTCAGTTCGGGGATATAGGGGGATGCAGGCTATTCTAACACCATTCGTTGCAAGGCAGGAAGCAATTCTGGGTGAAGCACCATTCCATGGAAGGGACTACACACCCACGGCTACAATTTAGAATATAAACCTAATCTGCGCAGGAGTACCCACAGAAAAATGTATGTAGGCCCAGACAGAATGTGCGTACTCTACACAGACAACAAACGAGGGCATTGAATCCATGATGTATTAGTACTGTCTCCATACCACCCTGGTAACATATACTGTAGCTGTTCTAAATGTTTTAAAGCACACAATAAAACAAACGTCTATATTTGAACGGTCTGGATCACACAGAAGCTTGATAACATGGCTTTGTGAGATAAACAGATAATGTATAATGTCTGATTAGTCTGATTTGGCTTCCGCAAATCAACCCCATGTAAAAAAAGCAGCCTTCTGCCTGTGGTTAGCTGCACTTAATATGTTTGTGTCTTCCATCACAGCTAGTTGCCTAGCCAACCCCTGTTGCACATTACAGTTTCTTGATTGACTGCCGGCTGATGCCACACAATGTTATGCTATTTGATTTGATAAGCAGCAGCCCCACAGATAATCTCAGAGGGCATATAAAACTAGCTGCAGTTCATTTTCCAATGGAGAGGCAGGGAAGATTTGCAAAAAAATAAATTTGAGTAAATACCAAATGTTGGTGTCATACCTACTCCAAGGATGAGTTTGTTGTGTTGATTAGTGACTCAAAACTGGCCATGAATGGATATGTGGATGCAGCAGGTAATGCCCACTGTAGCCAGACACTGGTTCTAATACACATACCTTGTGACATGTATGTGTGCTAAATCTGTTTCCTGGATTGACCCTTTATCTGACATTATTTTCAAACTGACAACACATTACTTAATTTAATGATTTTCTTTACTATGATATTTGTTAATAAAGTATCTAACAGACACAATGTGCTTTTTATTCAACTGGCTCAATGACACTGATTTGTTGGTTGATAGAATGATACTTGAGAAGTCTTATACAGCTTTATATCTATTGTGATGGGGGACTTCTCTGTGTGCCACCCTCATCTAGAACAAAATACCCAGAACATACATCATGAAGAGAAAGGATGTACTGTATTAAACACAAAATAAGATATGAAGATGGGAGAACACAAAAACACAATGACAATACAATAAAAACAAGCCCCCAGGTTATTCACCCCATTCAACTCCAAGCAAAATGGATTACTCCCTTTCTCCTTTTACACTACTAACCATTACTATCTCCCTGCTAGAATAAATTCTGCTACTAAAGCCCGCATCACTTTCATGACTTTCCCACAGTTTTTCAGTCACAGCCTTCATGTAGCTGTGTACATAGTATGACATACCCAATGACTCAGTGATATTGCTCAACAACTAGGCATGAGAAAGTCAAGCATGTTTAGGGGAGAAGAGGAGAGCTTGTAGTGAGAGTATTCAGCTGAAAGAACAATACATACAATGGCTACAGACCAAGCAAAGCCCAATCAAGAAAAAGAGGAGCAAAGAAGAGCAATTGTGGATATGAGAAATGATGGAGAACAGCTGACAAACACAGGAGATGCTGTGGGGACTTTGCACCTAGCACAAATATTATGTATTTGACATCTTCTTCTTTGTTGTACCATACCAAAGTAGAGAAAGCAAAATGATGCTTCTCATTGATTTTCTCCACATTTGGAAATTTGAAACTGAACTGAGAAGTCTTGATTGAGTCCACCAATTCCTTGACATGTAATCTGACATCCTCAAGTGTATGACATGTTCTCTTGATTCAAAGACGTATGCCATGACACCGACCAAATAACTTTCTGCCTCCAAGCTCAAAGGCTCTGTGGCCAGGGCCTGCTGTATGCTTCCTTTATGTGCCACTTCTGAGACAATCTCCAGAACTGCTCTTGGGGTTAGGAATGCTTGTAAAACATTACTTCACCTTCCTTACAGAACTCTCTTTGGCAATCCCAAGTCTTCCTGCACCTCTGAGTCCTTACGCTAAATAGGCCACCTCTCTTTCCTCACCTTAATGGGAAACAGAGGTCTTGACCCGTTTTGCCACAATAATTGTTGTAAAAACATTTCTGGCCTGTTCCTTATAAGCAACTAGTGCCACCAGAAAAACCATTTTATGACATATATGCTTAAGAGGAATGACCTCCAACAGGATAATTTCCTAATACATTACCTATGATTTCATCATAGTTTTGGGCATCATTCTAATGGATGGCTACAGCTGTTGGTGAGTGAAACCTTCACAAACATAATTAACATGTGGATCTTCCTCTGGCTCTTACAGTTTTCCCTTTCTTGGTAACCTTGTCACCTAGAACTATCTATCTATCTATCTATTGTGAGATGTGGCCAGCTTGTCATCCCGGCCAATACCCCCAGGCCGCCAGATGGAGCCCTCCCTGCAGTATGGAGGTGCCCCGAAGACCAGCTGGGACTCATGGGACATGCAGTTTTTATACAAGACCCTGCTGGATACCACAGGGGCCGCAAGAGGGAGCTGCAGGGAGGACCGAAGACCTATTTGTGCCCTTTAACCCGGAAGTTCGTCAAAGGAAGAGCGACGGGCTTCCGGGGTGAAAAGAAAGGACTTGTACCTGACCCGGAAGTGATTGAGAGTCACATGGACTGGGGATTGGAACACTTCCGGGTCAGGATATATAAAAGGACTATGGGAGCTCCCAGACGGCGAGCTGAGCTGGGTGGAAGGGTGGCAACGTGTCTGGGAGTGGAGGATTGGTTTATTGTTTGTATGTTTAATTTATGAGTATAGTGGTGGAGAGTGTGCTTTGTGCACTGTGGCGAGTTAATAAAGTCAAATCTTGGACTTTTACCTGGTGTCTGGGGTCATGGACAGGGGTTCAAGGGAGCGATAGCGCCCCCTATCTATCTATCTATCTATCTATCTATCTATCTATCTATCTATCTAAACATTACTAAATGAAACTAATGACAGTCTCAGAGTTAAAATTTCACTGTTATCAATCTACTTGACATTCAATAATATAAGGCTTTCACTATAATTGACATAATGTGGAAACAGATTCTAAAGCTTTGTCTAAATAGCTTTCCAAAATGGCAAGCAAATATCTGATGTATCACTAGTGTCTTCCTATTAATTTGCTGTATAACTGGCACCATGAATGAGCTTCTAAATTGAAGGAACATTTTTTAGTCTTGTGTAATTTATTGTTTTTGAGAATGAGTTGATAGTAGTGTATATCTAAAGGACTTCAATAATAACAATATTCGTATTAACTCATAGAAAAAAAATACATTTTATCTATCTATCTATCTATCTATCTATCTATCTATCTATCTATCTATCTGTCTATCTATCTATCTATCTATCTATCTATCTGTCTATCTGTCTATCTATCTATCTATCTATCTATCTATCAGCATGTTAGAGACTGGCAGAGGAGCAGGGTGTCAACCTTCCATGTGAAAAGCCTTGTTAGTGACAATCTCTCTATTTATTTAATACACAGGCCTTTACAGAAAGTAGGTCTGCAAGGCAGCTAAATGCCAGATGTATCCCCCTGTCTTCCTGAAGAGTTAAATCCCCATGTGACAAAGCTGCGAAACCGCAGAGGTGACAGCATAAGCCCTTTCCTAATGAATAGCTTGATTGAGTCCCAAATCCCGAACAAAAACGATACTGAAGATGGAAAAAAAAAATCATCAATATTCAGAAAAGACCTTTGCAGACATTTGCTTGTGTGCAGCAAGGAGGTTTTTGGCTACATGGTTTACAGTGCGTGGCATGCAAATCTCCCTTCAAAGAACAGTCAGCGTTAATTATTAGAAACAGCAACAAGACTGCCAGCTTGGATATGACAGCTTATGAAATCTCTGCAACATGGAATAAGGAGAAAAAAAAAAGATTTTCACGGAGAAGCAGAGGAGAATTCTGATAGTAGAAAGAATAATGGCACCCTGGCAATTTGGTTTACCCACAGAAAGCAATCGCAGGATTTAAAAAGAGAATGAACAATGTCATTTTACACTTTGTCTGTTGGCAATGGCTTACGGGTATATTTACAGCATTCTGATGTCAAGTAGTATTGGCACCACTCCCACAACAAGGCACCTATACTTCAGACCTTATCCTGCACCGTTATGTTTCTAGCTCCTGAGCTGTGGTGGCCTGCCATTGCCAGTGCTTACATTTGTGAAAAGTAGATATTTTGTGTTACAATAAGGTATCTGTCTTCCCTCTCAAAAAACACCTTTAAATGTAAAATCACTTCATTGTTGAATTGGTAATTATTTAATAAACTGATATGTTCTTCAACAGACATTGCATTTTGTGCTGTTTGAAACACTGTAGCTGTAACAGTTTCAGTGACATAAAAAAGTACAAAAACAAGTCAGACCAATTGGAGGAAGCAAGGCCACTGACGTGCAGGGGTGCACGGATTAAAAGGAAATTGGGAGATGATGGCCAGCACTGCAGTTTCAAAACACCATTCACAGATACTCATGGAATGGCCTGCAGTACTGCATTATTATTTTTTCATGCTTGTCCTATTAAACAAATGGAAGGCAGTATGGCTTACTAGTGGTTAAAGGATTGAGCTGTCTGTTCTAAAGGAGTCATGTAACCTGCCAGAGCCCTCATTGTAAAAATGTTAACTATCGCACTTGTGATTTGTAAATCAGTTTGAATCACTGCCTGAAGTAGAAACTAATAAGTGCCAGAACTCTCTGCTTTGTCAGCTTCTTGGTCCTCCTTCTGATTAGAAGCAAATCTACACAATTTCTTAATCAAGCCTTTCCTTTAGAGTTTTGAACACAATGATATATATATATATATATATATGTTTATTGGGAGAGTTTGAAGTGAGATTATATGCGCACATAACATCACAGAAGGAGGTGTCCGCGACAATATTCGGATTCCTCTTGGAATTTTGATTGGGATGATATTCATACTTTTGATTTGACAGCAGATATGGGTGAGGTTGGTTCCCCCGTAAAGGTAAATATACAACCATTTATTGCTGATACATCATGGCCTCAATTTAAACCCTAATATAAATGAATGTATCAGAAATAAAATCAAATAGTATTTATTAAAACTCAACCTCAGAGTGATGTGAGGTTCATGTAATCCCAGAAATATCTAATATATTTGTTGAAAATCAGCTGCCTTCAGGATGTATACAACAGTCACTGCCTTAGAAAGGCAAATAGGCTAATAAAAGACCTCAGCCATTCTGCACAATTCCTTTTCTCCATCCTTCTTTCTGACAAACTTGTACCAGTAGATTTAGGGACGTTTTTACCCACAGATTACTGAATAGTCAGTCATAACAACAAACATAAAAAATGCTATTAATGATTTATTATTAATCTCTCTCTCTCTCTCTCTCTCTTTATATATATATATATATATATATATCTATTATAAAAAATCTTGGAAGGTGACGAGACGTGATTTTCTTGGAGACACTTTAACGTCCCGCGAGACAAAGCAGTGAGACAAAAGGACAGGTAGAGGAGGTAAAAAAAAATATATATTTCTTTCCCATAGTGTCATTGTTTAAGAGGGGGTTTTGGAGGAGCTAACTCATCTCCTTAGTGTGCGTTCAGCCCCCCTCTTCACAATGCAAGTGGCAGAGACGCGAAGTGGTGGGCGCGTAGCACGCCCCGGTTTAGGAGATGGATGAGTGAAGTGAGCAGGGGGCAAAGCTCCCTATTGTATAAAAAATCCAATGTATGTCTTTCAGTCTGTCTGCTTTCCACGAAAGAACTACTTAATGGACTTAAGATCGGGTCTTTTTCTATAATTTGCTTGAACATTCCTGTTGATTTTGCGACTTCTCTAATCACGCTAATTATCATAGTTCACTTGCACCACTGGTTTATTTGCGCGAAACTGAGAGAGAGGCTGTGGGCTGAGGGGAGGGGGGCAGGGCCCTCCTCACTCACATGCCAGCCTCCGTTCGAGTCATTGTACCTCTCGCCACGTGTTGGACCGTACCTTGCCACTGCTTAGCTAGCAATGCCTGTTTGTTCAACAGCACATTATCATCGACAGATTGTTAAGGAGTAACGTTTCCCGTTCTTGAGAGAGAGATCAGAGTTGTGTGTTTTAAAGTGTAGCTGCTGATTGCCAGAGATATCAAGGCCACATGCTTTTCTTCCCACTTGGGGGACGATCTCCCATCAGAGCTGTACATGATCAGATACAGTGCCAGCATTTGACATTGGAGCGTACCTACCCTTCAGAATTACATTTGTTTTTTTAATTGATTTTTAAAGTTTGTCCTGTTTCACTACTACGTGGGCAGAGCCACAGAGGACAGTTAGTAATATATATAAAAACGTAAGAAATCTGACAAACAGAAACCATTCAGTCCATCAAGCCTGTTTGTTTAGCTAATAGCTAAACTGTCCCTATTTCTCATCCAGATTCTTCTTAAAGGTCGTGAAAGTTTCTGTTTCAACTATGGTTTAGATAATTTGCTCCAGATTCTTAAAACTCTCTGCATAAGGATGTGCTTTCTGGCTCCAGTGGTAAATGCATTTACCCTTAATTTCCAATTTTCACATGTGTTATGTATTAATTACAAATAATATTTATACTGTATGTTGCACACTATGTATGAGTTTTGTGTTTGTGTCTTTTTGTTAGTATTATTTTATTGACAACAATTGTGAGACAACATGGAAGTAAGATTTGCATCATACTAAGTACACATGGCAATAAACCTGAACTCAGATTTTGAAAATGTCACAAGGTTTGCTTCAACTGCAGAGTGCTCTAAACACCAGTCATAGGCAGTGGACTCCAAAAATTCAGAGTGTGCCTTGATTTATTTTTAAGCTAATTAATATCCTTAATATTGCTTAAAATATGTTTAACCAATCAACCATGATTTAATATAGTGCCTGTTCCCCAAGTACAATGTAATACAGAGTCAATACTCAATATATCACAAATAACAAAGTTTGCAAAACATGGGAACAGACTGACATTATGAGTTGCTGTTCCCGTAGAAAAAGTTTCAATAGGGTTATTACAAAGGAGCCAATTAAAGTGTACATTTAAAGATCTTACAGATTAAGATATGTGTCAGAGAAAGAGAGAAAGTGAGTATTCTGAGTGATTTTCAAGTATCCCCTCATTGAACTTTACAAGCAGACCTTAAAGGAGAGGGCACGACAGTAGGCACCTCAAAATTTAACAGGCATTCAAGAAGGCCGAATAGCAAACCTCTGCACAAGTGTGAAAGCCACAAGACGTCGGTTGTTTCACATGTTGGCAAAGGCAAACAATGGTGACAGGTTGTCTATGCGGTTGAATTTAACTGAAACCTTGTATAAGGTAAAGTGTTCATATCATTAGAAGCAGGCCTACCCAGAGGTCCATGTGGTCCCCATTTTGTGTACAGAAAATAAAATCTCTTAGCTTTTAGCCATATTTTGGCTCAGTTACCCCAGGCCTGGAGCATAGTAAAGAGCAGAGGACTATCAATGACAAATTCCAGGTGGACACCTTAGAGTCAGCAAAAGTCATTAAATACGGACCTGAAAAGAATTCCGACTTTGACAGAAAAGTGGCAGATTAAGTAATGTAAGTTTTTACGGAATCACATTACATTCCCACCTCTAGGGTACAATTTTGAACAATCAACAGTTTATCAGTACACACTCACAAAGTAACAATACATTTTCTTCCTACCAAAATTTTAATATTTTCACATCTCCTGTTTATAAAATGCAATGAATGACTGGCAGGGAACAGCAGGCTTATATGAATGGGTTTTAGATATTTTTTATTCCCATATATGAGCTGCACCAATTGACACTTTTAAATGCTCACTAGCTCACCTGCTAGCCACCTGATTACATTTTCAAATCCTTTGATTTCCTTCTCTCTCATAGCAGTTCAAGTGTACTTGGGTTAAAAGCGCATTCCAGTTCATTTGTTCGAGGCACTCACCGCTTCATCTACAGGAGAGTTCAAGAGCTCCAGTTCCAGACTTGCTTTCACGTAACCATTGCTGCGAGCAGATCCCACTCTCTTCCACTTACCGAAGTGGAAGCTGCCTTCCTGAGAGCGGATGCAGCACGTTTCCTTCAGTGACATACAGCCCTGACTGCTTTTTAAGGCTTGTTTGGGGAGGAGATGGAGGAGGGCTACTTCTGAATGAATTAAACACAATAGAATTGATAGCACAGAGATAAGGACATGGATGCCCTTATACTAACAGCTGTGTTCCTATCAAAGCCTGTTTACTGCTTGTAAGGGAAGAAAATGGTTTGGACCAGCACAGTTATTTAGTCCTCTTTAGTTCACAGATTCATTTTAACTGTGACATCTTAAGTAAGGTGGAGATGAGCTGTACAGGAAACCAGAAGAATTTTTTGTCATTCTACGAAAAGAATTATTCTACAAATTACAGATGCAGGAACCACTTCTGACTATACAGTACTTGCCTTAAATGTTCAATATAAATTAACAATCTCAAGCCCACTTAAAACTGTTTAGGGTCATAGGGAGTCAGGGCTCATGCTAGCAAACTCAGTACAGATTAAGTGCGGACAGGAAATATAAACCCAGGACACTGGACGTGTATGAGCACCTCACTGCAAAGAACTACTGTAAATTCAAATGGCTTATTTGGCACTGGGGAAAATGTACATAATATGTTAGATTTAGGCGATGCTCGCGTCTCATATACATAGACCATGACCTCTAAGACCCACTCTTACAGATTGTGTGTGTGCAATGAGTAGTCAATAGCTAAATGTGTTTTTTGTGTACATGTTGAAGATATCATAGGATGTCCTACAGTTGGTGTGTTGTCTCTCAGGAGTGGGTTTGGGCTATGCCCCTAGTGCCTCCTTTTGCTCATTTTCTGCTAGTGATGGGTGATTTGGGAATGATTTGTTCTGTTTGAACAACTCTTTTTAGGGAATAGATTCACAAGCACGAACAAATCAATTTAGAATAGCTCAATGGGAGTGCTACAAAGCATGAATGATACTGTCAGCCTCTTTCGTTTAGTGGTTTAAAGTGAATGTGTAGATACTGCCCTTCTGATTCATGATTCTTATTCACTTATGTTTCTTTCTAGTTAGAATATTATCAGTGAAGGAGAACTCTATCATCAATCATTCTCTTGTTCATCATAAACGTATAATACAGTAACAACACATTTATATTAGAATATTTTAATTGTTTATTTTGCACAATTCATTATTGGAATCGTTTAAAACAGAATACATAAACATAATATTAAACTAATATGTTTGTACATTCAACAAATCTGAAACAAAAAAACAAAAAATACTTTTCTAATAATTATTTTGCTTTCAACATTACTTTAGTGTACTCTTTTTATGGCTCTATGAATGCACTGAGCATATATCAATCTTAAGTTTGAACTGAATCATTACCCAAGAATAAGCCATACAATTTTCGTTCATATGATTCCAGAAGTGAATCACTGAATTATTACCAGAGTATGAGTCTCATGATTCTCATCCATTTGATAGGCAAATGAGTCTCATGATTCTGATCCATTTGATTCATGCAGTGAATCTTGTTCACTTATGATTCTCGAACTTAGAGTCTTACTTTAATTATGCATTTTCACTATATTGTCACGCTTCCTGGTTTCAAAGAGGTAATATTGTATAATATGAATTACCAGCATGTTTAATATCTCTCTCTCTATATATATATATATATAAATATATGAAATTCAACGTTTGTCTGTCTGTCTGTCTGCTTTTCACGAGAGAAGTACTTTTTTCTATAATTTGCTTGAACATTCCGGTTGATTTTGCGACTTCTCATATTGCACTATGTATCATAGTTTGCTTGCCTTACCAATTTATTTGCGTGAATTCGAGAGACACGCTGAGGGGAGGGGGGCGGGGCCTTCCACTCTCACACACCATTCTCGGGCCATTCCTTACCTCACCTGACCATTGCCACCACCTTTCAAATGTTTTTATACTTACCTTGATCATGGCTATATTGTCTAGTGATTTTATTCTTGTTTGGAATTTCAGTGATTTAGTTGTTTGACTGAGTTTTTTTTTTTTTTGGAGTGTTTATTTTTTGCTCTTTTTGTTTTTTGCCTATGACTCTTTTTATTCTTCAATGCATGACCTTTTTCCACTTTGTTTTGGATATGCCTTTTATATTAAAGTACTGTAGATACCATATATTTATTTATTGGCCAACCTGCATCTGCATACTTAAGCAGTGATTTACAGGGCGAATAGTATGCTATGGTCTTTCAACTCAATTTTGGTTGTTATCACTGGTTGTGCTGAGGTTACTATTACTCTGCCACTGACTGATGGAAAATAGCAGACCAAATAAAAAATGGACCAGGTGATGAAGAGAGAACTATTCTTAAATTTTAGAAAGAAATAGGGTCTAAACCAGAAAGTTAAAAAAGAAAACCAAAATGATTTTAATCCAATATGCAAATCAAATCAAAAGTACACAGCCAAAAATCTGATAGACAAAACACGCAGCATTAGAATGAACAGAGTTTTAGGGTGAATCCACAAAATATGACACAGAATGTAGTGTGCCACCATCTTATATAGGTGGGCAGTGATGATATCATTTGCCATGGGACCCCTGAATCACATGGCTAGCCTCAAGCGTAGTGACCATAAACAAGATGGCCACAGCATTGCAGAAGCACAATTGGCAGTGACTGTAATGCTAAACTTAACATAAAAATGGTGGCATATCAACATCTCAAACATGATGGTGAAATATTTTAATTATCAAAAACCAAATCCCAAAATAAAAAATAATGGGTGGGGTTTCTTTGAAAGAATACAAAAGTGCAAAATCATTACATTATGACATGGGTTTTATTACTACACCAAAATGTGACGTCACAAGTGCTATTTTGTATTTAAGCAGCATACATATGACTAGGTTGTTATTTATTGCAAGGGGAATTGACAGTTTGTGTCTACTTCAGTAAAACGATGCATAGGTTGAGAAGATATCACATTACATGACTTCTAGTCAGAGGGGAAGTCAAACTTGGCGACTGGGGTAGAGCATGTCAGATTACACAACTATAAATTACAGGGTACATTAAATTAGATGACTACATGACCAATTCCCAGCACATTTTCTCCTTTCCAAAGTATCACAAGCTTGCTTCTCTTTCTGTCAGCCAATGGTAGGGCAAATTCAGCCACAATCTGTGCCATTTGATTTCTTTTTTTACTTTCTGTCATGGCAAGTCAGAAAGATGACTCTCTCTTTTATTTGTCAGGTAGAAAAAAACACCCACCTTCCTTATTCCTTGTAGGTGCATTATAGCCATTGTACATCCATCTAAATGCTCACTGGTCGATAGAGCCTGACCCTACGATGTATGACAAAATCAATTATGTCAGGACAATTTGCTGACTGGTTGGGCTGAGTCACTGGATATGTAAGACTACATGACAAGGGGTCACAGGAATTCATTGCCACTACCTCTGACTGCCTCAGACTCTCCAGGATTATGTAATTCAAGTATGTGACAGAAATTAGCTGGAAAAGTTGTGTAATGTGACATGGCTTCCCTATAAACTGGCTCCATGAGAATGTGCACGTGAGTGGATCCTGCAATGGACTGCTCCTGCCCAGTGATGCTAGGATAGGCTCTGTACCCTTGTAAGACTGAATTGGATTAAATGGGTTTTAGAATATTATATTGCATTCTGTTGTGTTGGTAAAGTAGCAGTAAAAAGACAGCCTTCAAGTTCCAACTTCAGGATTACCTGATTTAATGTGCTCAGAATTCAGCTGTTGTTCACTGGTATAGACTGATGATTCAACTCTCGCTCACAACCAGGATTAACCCTGTTTCTGGACAAAACAAGCTTTAGGATTACTACTAATACTGGCATGTGATGTAGCATTTTTGGGGTTTTTTAATGTGCTTGTAAAATAAAACTGAATCATTTTGCTGGACAGAATGATAAACTAATAAATACACAAGTGATGCATGGGTCAATGACGTAGCCACACAGTGATGGGAAAGTATCTTCATTGCCTGCTCCTTGTATTTGCTTGTCTGTTTTTCTGTAGTGTACTGTATATTAAATGCATTAGCTTGTTTTTATGTTGTCTAGTGCTGTGATATTGATCTACGCATTCACTTCTCAGGTCAAGGTTACCCCTGTGGGGAACACAGAGAAGCAGGAGCTTATCCTAGTGGCAGACTGCACAGTGCAGCACCTACAGTCCCATTAACTGATACTTTGTTTAGCAATCATAAATCATTTCTTGGTAGAAGTAGTGGATTGTACATAAGCAGAGAACTACTTGTTGTATCCTTTGCCAACCTCTTTCAGCATAAATTCTATTTTCAGTAGAACATAAATTGCTGTGTCAGAGTATACGCCATGAAGCCAGACAAAACTGAGACATTAACAAGCAGTCTATAGTCTTCTGACAGTGTAGTGATTGTACAGGAGGCATAGGTTGGGGGTAGCAAAATTAGGCTTGACACTCCAATGTTGCTGTGCAGGATTCACTTCTGGCTCACTTTCTGACCACTTAAATCCTTCTGCCCCCACGTTGCAACAGTAGAAGCTGAATGGCACCCCTCATGGCAATTGTTTCCAGATGAAGGGTGTTGCTGAATAAAATGAAAACTTAAGGAAATGAAAGATATATTGGACTTTGATCTTAGAATTAGTGTGTCCATGTCTGTTCCTGAATGGATTGAAAGAGTGCAGTTTTTAGTTCCAACTGAACACTTGGTAAGTTCTTGTGTAATTAAGCACTATTTACTTGCTGTTCATTCATTTATTTTCAGCATCCTCAAATTATAATAAAGTGTCACAAGAGACCAAATCTGGATGACATCAGGTTCAGTGTAAACCTGACTTTGGTTTGGGCAGCAGCCTATTGCCGGATAGACTTCTTTACACAACCACATTGACTAAATTCCCCAGTTCGCCTAACCAATATACTGTATCTATTGGGAGGTGGATGAAAAGGGAAGAAACACGCAGAGAAAAGTCACACAAACATGATGAGATGAGGGGAAACTGTACACAGATAGTGATCTGGCCAGCATGTATTCACACATGTACCTGGAGCTGTGAGACAGAATCACTAAAAACTGTGAACCCATGTCCTCATCTTTTACTTTGACGTTTCTTAATTTATTGGTTTGTTTGTTTGTTAATTCATATTACATATTTGTTGTAACAGAACACAGAACACATTGGTTTTATTCTGTCTGACATTAATTCAAAGACATTTGAAATCTCCAAACTTTTTCTGTTGCTGTAATGCTTGAAACAGATCAAATTTAAAAGAACACTTCACGGAAAAAAATGAGATTTTTATGTTTCTCATCCCATGTAGTTTGTAGTGATGGCAGAACAACATTTTTAATCTCATTTTTTCATGCAGAAAGGACATACGTTTCTGATATAAAAGGTGTCTATGATGACCAACCAGGAGAACAGCAATACTATCAAAAAGACCAAGAAAAAATCTGCCATTACTTGTCATGTCATTTTCAAACCTGTTTAATCCAGTCCAGAGATAGAAAGCCTATCTCAGCTAGCAAAAGGAGTAAGGCAGGAACAAATGATGGACAGGGCACCAGACCATCACAGGGTGAACACACACACACACCCAACAGCAAGTTTAGCATCGACAATCCACCTAACATGCATGTCTTTTGACAATGGGAGGAAACAGGAGCACCCAGAGGAATCCCATGCATACATGGGAAGAACATGCAAACTATGCAGGGAGGACCTATGACACAATCCCTTCTCTCAACTGAGAGGCAGCAGCACTACCACTATGCCATCCTGATGTTGCTTGTGTCGCATAATCAGCATTTCATATCATCTAGTTGTATGCTCAGAATATCCCAAACATATGTATTTTCAGTACAGGTTTGTTAAATAAATCAATTCCAGAAAACGCTCTTACGAATAAAAATGGAACACAGTCAGATGCACCAGGGCATTTCAATTGAAGATCCATTTCCCTGTCTCATTCCATGGCCAGGAGTCCAGCCCAGTTAGCTTACTCATTAGCTAACTTTGCATTTCACATAATAACAAAAAAAAATATGCACTGACAGACGCATAAAGTTACAGATTAAAAGTTAAAGAAAAGCAGGTGAAAACTTTATCAGGAAGTGAATATCTGCAATGTTTCAACAAGCAGGTGGTCAATTCACCAATACAGTTTTGCAGGCCATACTCCAGTTGGTTTAGTGGCAACTGGGCCACAGTCAACTTGGCTAAAAGACAACTCGGTGAAAAGACAAGTCGACGAAAGACGATTCAGCGAAGAAACAACTTGGCGAAATACAACTCGGCGACATCCTTTACCAGTTAGGTAATAGGTGGGTTCAAAGAGATTTTTAAATTCTAATTAAATGACAATGTGATTTAAAATGTTGAAAATAAATTTATATAATTGACGAATAAACTTTATTCTGCAGATGGAACAAACTCTATCTTACGTTATCTTCTGCAACCAAAATTGCTAATCCTTTATATAAATTGAATTGATTGTAATCGTATGGCTTAAGGAATATTTTTACTCTCAACGTATTGGGACTCTCATAAAGCAGGTGATTTTGTGGATTTTCAGGTGCTCTACGTTGTCATTTAAATATAATTAAAAAATCTCTTTGAACCTAACAATTACCTAACTGGTAAAGGATGTCGCCGAGTTGTCTTTTCATTGAGTTGTCATTTCGTCGAATTGTCTTTCACCGAGGTGTCTTTTTGCCGAGTTGTCTTTTGCCCAGTTGTCTTTTCTCCAAGCTGTCTGTCACCCAGTTGTCTTTTCGCTGAGTTGGTTATCAACCAGTTACCACTGAACGACTCCAGTTCTGGTTATAAATATAACAAAATGAGGCATCTACAATTCAAGGGCTTGTTTGCATCAGAGCATGTTCCATTTCTGTTCGTGAAAACATTTTCTGGAGTTGGTTTATTTAACAATATTTTAGTAAAATTCCATGCATTTGGGTCATTGTGAGCATACGACTGGATGCCTTTACATGTGAATTATAGGACATGAGTAACAGGAGATTCTTTTCCAAGGATGTTTTGACATTTTTTGCTGTTGTGAAGCATTGGTCACTATAAACAGGTTTATATCAGAAAATTTGTTATCACCATTCTGCATGCAAATATTAAAATAAATTTTTTTCTTCACCATCACTACATGGGGTAACGTAAAAAATATCACTTCTAGTTGGAGTTACCGCTTTATTGTAAATGTATGGTATAACATGTATGAAGTAAAAAGGTTATATTTGAAAACACAATAAGGGATCTGAAACTACAACGTATGATAGGGTCTACTGTAGGAGTCACAGTGGACTCATCACTCTCTCTGTTAAGATAGGGTACAGAAGCGATCAACAATGCTAATAGGAGGTTAAGTTATATATCACAATTTGTGCAGTACAGGTTGAGGAAAATTATACTTGTTATAATATATAATACACTAGTGTGGCCTCACCTGGAGTACTATGTGTCATTTTGGTCTCCATATAACCAACAAGACATAGCAGCCTTGAAGAGTGGTACGAGATATGAAGAAGGACTGAAGGAGTTGAACCTTTTCAGTTTTAGCAAATAGAGGTTAAGAGGTGACATGACTGAAAAGTTTCTGATTATGAAGAGAATTATTACGTTCGATTTATACAGTTACTTTAAAAGGAGTTCTTCAATAAGAACATGGAGAGACAGATATAAACTGTTTAAGGGTATATTTTGCACAAATGTTAGGAGGCTTTTTCATAGAGAGAATCATTGCTACACAGAATTAGTTACTGATCTTTGGAGAGACAGACAGACAGACAGACAGACAGACAGACAGACAGACAGACAGACAGACAGACAGACAGACAGACAGATAGATAGATAGATAGATAGATAGATAGATAGATAGATAGATAGATAGATACTTTATTAATCCCCAAGGGGAAATTCACATAATCCAGCAGCAGTATACTGATAAAACCAATATTAATTAAAGAGCAATTTAAAAAAAAAAAAAAAAGCTGTGCAAGTTAAAAAATGCAAGGTGGAGAGTGTGAGGCAGGTATAACAGTCTACAATCTTGTGTAGTGTTGTTTACCTCCCCGGATGGAATTGAAGAGTTACATAGTGTGGGGGAGTAACGATCTCCTCAGTCTGTCAGTGGAGCAGGACAGTGACAGCAGTCTGTCACTGAAGCTGCTCCTCTGTCTGGAGATTACACTGTTCAGTGGATGCAGTGGATTCTTCATGATTGACAGGAGCCTGCTCAGCGCCCGTTGCTCTGCCACGGATGTCAGACTGTACGTGCCTACAATAGAGCCTGCCTTCCTCACCAGTTTGTCCAGGCGTGAGGCATCCTTCTTCTTTGTGCTGCCTCCCCAGCACACCACCGTGTAGAAGAGGGTGCTCGTCACATCCGTCTGATAGAACATCTGAAGAATCTTATTGCAGATGTTGAAGTGAGTAAGCCTTCTAAGAAAGTACGAGATGCGATCCAAAAGTTCCCTGAATGCATTTATTTAAAAGCATACACACCAAATAACAATTAATGGTGAACAGTTCCTTCAAAATAGTCACCCGTTGAGTTGATACACCAATCCCAGAGAGATTTCAACCTTTCGAAGCCCCTCTGGAAGTTGTTCTTTGTCAGTGTGTTCAAGACATCGGTTGTTACCACTTGGAACTCCTCCACTGTCTCAAATCTGCGTCCCTTGACCCTCATCTTCATCTTAGGAAATCTAAAAAAATCAGATGGCGCTAAATCAGGGAAGTACGGAGGTTGGGGAATGGCAGTAAACTTTGTAGAAGCCAAAAATTAGGGCACAATCAGAGATGTGTGAGCTGGTGCATTGTTGTGATGCAAAAGAAATGACTTGTCAGCCCACATCTGAGGACGTGTTGAGCAAATTCGATTTCGCAAACGCCTTAGAACATCCCTGTAGAATGCTCCATTCACCACCTGTCCTTGTGACACATATTCCTTGTGGATGACACCCTTCACATCAAAGAAGCAAATGAGCATTGACTTGGTGTTGCTGTGAACTTGTCAAGCTTTTTTGGGTCTTTCAAATCACTCATTTTCACGAACAACCCTTCACAGACACAACCGAAGTTTAAACGAGAACTGCGACTTGAAAAACAACTGTGCTGACGTTATAACGTAGACTGCTATCTAGCGGCGATTGATATAACCAAACCCTACTGGCTGCAGAATAAATGCATTCCGGGAACTTTTGGATCGTATCTCATATAGTTGGCTCTGTCCTCTCTTGCACAGAGCATCAGTGTTGGCAGGCCAGTCCAATTTATTATCCACCTGCACTCCCAGGCATTTATATGTCTGCACTCTCTGCACACAGTCACCTTTGATGATCATGGGGTCCATGAGGGGCCTGTACCTTGGTTTTGCTGGTGTTCAGTTGTAGGTGGTTTGAGTTGCAGCATTTAAAAATGTCCTTGATTAGGTTCCTATACTCCTCCTCCTGCCCACTCCTGATGCAGCCCACGATACCAGTGTCATCAGCGAACTTTTGCACGTGGCAGGACTCTGAGTTGTATTGGAAGTCCAATGTATATAGACTGAACAGGACCGGAAAAAGTACAGTGCCCTGCGGCGCTCCTGTGCTGCTGACCACAATGTCACACCTGCAGTTTCCGAGATGCACATACTGAGGCTTGTCTGTAAGATAGTACACGATTCATGCCACCAGGTATGAATCTATTCCCATCTCTGTCAGCTTGTCCTTAAGGAGCCAAGATTGGATGGTGTTGAAGGTGCTAGAGAAGTCAAAAAACATAATTCTTACTGCACCACTGCCTCTGTCCAAGTGGGAGAGGGATCGGTGCAGCATGTAGATGATGGTATCCTCCGCTCCCACCTTCTTCTGGTATGTGAACTGCAGAAGGTCGAGGGCGTGGCGGACCTGTGGCCTCAGCTGGTGAAGCAGCAGCTGCTCCATGGTCTTCATCACATGTTATGTCAGCGCGACAGGCCTGAAGTCATTCAGCTGACTAGGACGCGATACCTTTGGGACTAGGGTGATGCAAGATGTTTTCCAAAGCCTCGGGACTCTCCCCTGTTTCAGGCTCAGGTTGAAGATGCACTGTAGAGGACTCTCCAACTCCATCGCACAGGCCTTCAATAGTCGTGGCGATACTCCATCTGGACCCACTGCTTTGCTGGCACGATGTCTCCTCAGCTCTCTGCTTACCTGGGCTGCTGTAATTGTGGGTGGGGGGAAACTCTGTCCTAAGCTGGTATCAGCAGAAGGATGGGTGGAGGATGCAGTACTCCGAGGTGAGAGTGGGTTAGGGTGGTCAAATCTGTTAAAGAAGTTGTTCATTTGGTTTGCTCTCTCCACGTCTCTCTTGATGGCGGCACCCCGCTTCAAGCTGCAGCCAGTGATGATCTTCATCCCATCCCACACTTCCTTCATGCTGTTATTCTGCAACTTCTGCTCCAGCTTTCTCCTGTACTGCTCTTTCGCCACCCTAAGCAGGACTCAGAGTTCCTTCTGCACGCTCCTGAGCTCATGCTGATCACCGCCTTTAAAAGCCATTTTCTTCTGGTTCAAAAGGCCCTTGATGTCACTTGTAATCCATGGTTCTGTAATCCTGCAGGATATCCCAGTTCGTAGTTTCAAAGCAGTCTCTCAGAGCCTGCCCTGCCTCACAGGACCACTTCCTGAATGAGCGTGTGGTTGTAGGTAGCTCCCTCATTCTTGGTTTGTAGTGAGGCTGAAGCAGAATCAGGTTATGATTTGCTTTCCCAATTGTAAGCAGCGGGGTGGCGCTGTATGCATCTTTAACATTTGCATACAGTAGGTCAATAATCCTATTTCCCCGGGTGTTACAATCCACATACTGGGAGAAGGCAGGTAATGTTTTGTCCAGCGTCACATGGTTAAAGTCTCCAGCGATTAGCACAAGTGCCTCAGGGTGCTGTGTTTGTAGTTTAGCAACAGCGGAATGGATGATGTCACCCGCTATCTCCATGTCCTCTCGAGGAAGGATGTAAACAATAACAACAATGACTTGTCCAAACTCTACATAATAGGGAAGCAGACTTACAGTCAACAGTTGGATGTCCCTGCAGCAAGTGGAGATTTTAACGTTTACATGTCCAGAGTTGCACCACCTTGTATTCACATAGAGAGCGAGTCCTCCTCCTTTCCGCTTTCCGCAGGTATTTGTGCATCTGTCCACTCTAACTGTGCTAAACCCGGGTAGCTCCACATTAGCATCTGGGATGTTAGTTGTTATCCACATTTCACAAAAACACAACAAACTGCATTCTCTGTAGGTCCTGACATTTTTCACCAGTGCAGCCAGTTCGTCGATCTTATTTGGTAGTGAGTTCACATTTCCCAGGATCACAGAAGGCAACAAAGGCTTGCATCTCCACTTCCTCGCTAGCCGCTTAGCTAGAATGTTTTCACAAGTAATATACATAAATTCTTACAAATGTTATCTATGAAAATTTCAATAGTGACCACAAAACTTACAGTAGGCAGATGCACAGTATAAGTGCTTTATGAGATAAAGGGACAGATGGTTTGAAGAAAGCCATATTTTAGCTGTGAAAAGCACAATATACAATATGGGCAATGTGAACATAATAAAAGAGAAAATGACAACATTTATTTAACATTTGAGGCTTTTCATTTCAATTTCCATTACTTTTTTTAAACATTGCCAAATTCAGAGGAGTAGAGTCTGGCGGCATAAACGGCAGTTTTAAAAATAAATTTTAATTTTAAAAAAGAAAGGCAGACAACAATAACAATAATACTAACAACAAACAGTTTTGTCAATACAGAGTAAAGAAAATGTGAAAATAGTTATAGCTAGAAATTAACTTTTGAGGTCTTCAAAATTTGATTTACAGTATGGAAAAATTCAGAGCTTATTCAATTGCAAAGATGCTTATGAGAGACTTATTGACAAAAAGAGGCACAGACATGTTTGTTACTGGATTTCACTCCACTGAAGACAGAATATGCTAAATGCATGAAGGCCAGCAATATAATATAACTTTCAAGGATAAAAGTGGAGCAGAAAAAATGAGAATTGTGCCTTTTCCAAATAAACACTGTCAAGAAATAATGACAAAGGATGACATGTTGGTTCTGATTACCAAGTTTGTTATCAAAACTGAAATTCTTTCCAGCCATATTAATGTTGAGAAGAGAGAAACCCATCATTTACTCCTTCTATTGTGACCATTTTTTATATTCTAATATGGATATATTGTACTATCTCCTAAAATATAGTGCTAATAGTAAAGAAGAGATTTAGATTGAAGAGTAAAAGACAACCATCAGTCTAAGTGTATTCCAGGAACATGGGGCAACTATCTACATCCAACAAGAGCCTGGAATATTTCATGAAAAAGGAAACAAATGAAATCCATAGCCTTTGGCCTTCCAACAGTCACATTTCATCAAAAGCTGTTAAAGTTCAGGTTGGGTTTAGTATAAATGAAAGAATTCTTGAAGTGAAATGTAATGGCAGGATTTTCTACCAATCAGCCAGTTATTAAGAGACTGGTATAGCTTTGTGAAATGTCTTTAAATCTCCAAAATCACAAAATCAACCTCCTATTAATTGGCTATTAGGTTTTATTCTTTAAACATAATATCATCATCATCATCATATCATCATAACCAGTTTAATGGCTATTTTCTAGGGTTATTCGGGGTAACTGCTTGCCCCAAAATGTTTTCCCCACTCTTCAAGATCCTCAGCACCCTTTGAGATAACATGCATTGTTTCATCTTATCTAACTTTAACTCTCAACACTCTCTTTCAAGGACATTGATGGAACTGAAGGGGAAATAAGGGGAAAGGAGAAGGTGGGAGCGGAGGATGCCATCATCTATATGCTACACCGATCCCTCTCCTACCTGGACAGAGGCAGTGGTGCTGTAAGAATTATGTTTCTGGACTTCTCTAGTGCCTTCAACACCATCCAACCTCTGCTCCTTAGAGACAAGCTGACTGAGATGGGAGTAGACTCACACCTGGTGGCATGGATTGTGGACTATCTTACAGACAGACCTCAATATGTGCGTCTTGGGAACTGCAGGTCTGACATTGTGTTCAGTAATACAGGGGCGCCGCAGGGGACTGTACTTTCTCCGGTCCTGTTCAATCTATATACATCAGACTTCCAATATGACTCGGAGTCCTGCCACATGCAAATGTTCACTGATGACACTGCTATTGTGGGCAGGAGGAGGAGTACAGGAAGCTAATCAAAGACTTTGTTAAATGGTGCGACTCAAAACACTTACATCTTAACACCAGCAAAACCAAAGAGCTGATGGTGGATTTTAGGAGGCCCAGGCCCCTCATGGACCCTGTGATCATCAGAGGTGACTGTGTGCAGAGGGTGCAGACCTATAAATATCTGGAAGTGCAGCTGGATGACAAATTGGACTGGACTGCCAATACTGATGCTCTATGTAAGAAAGGTCAGAGCAGACTATACTTTCTGAGAAGGTTGGCATCCTTCAACATCTGCAGTAAGATGCTGCAGATGTTCTACCAGACGGTTGTGGCGAGTGCCCTCTTTTAAGCGATGGTGTGCTGGGGTGGCAGCATAAAGATGAAAGACGCCTCATGCCTGGACAAACTGAGGAAGGCAGGCTCTATTGTAGGAGTAAAGTTGGACAGTTTAACATCTGTGGCAGAGCGACGGGCACTAAGCAAACTCCTGTCAATCATGAATAATCCATTGCATCCACTGAACAGTGTCATCTCCAGGCAGAGGAGTAGCTTCAGTGACAGACTTTTGTCACCGTCCTGCTCCACTGACAGACTGAGGAGATCGTTCCTCCCCCACACTATGCGACTCTTCAATTCCACCCGGGGGAGTAAATGCTAACATTACTCAGTTATTGTCTGCTTTTTTTTTATTTTTATTTTTTTCATTTTTATTACTATTTAATTTAATGTTGTTTCTTTGTATCAGTATACTGCTGCTGGGTTATATGAATTTCCCCTTGAGATTAATAAAGTATCTATCTATCTAATACATTCAAGTAAACAGACGCGAAACATTATAATAAAATTATGCAAACAACAAAGGTTCAGCACAAAACACTATATGATATATTATGTGTATTATATACAAATTACAAGTGTATACATAATTAATTATTGGAAAAAAATCCTATTTACAGTTTATATATATGAATGTAAGTCAATAATTATTGACACTTTGTGATAAGATTTCCCAGTGCATATGTGGGAACATGGTGGGTCTGTAGTTAAGTGGTAAAGATTCAACCTTGATCCATCAGTTCCTCTTGCTTTCCTCTAGGAGTGAACATGAGCAGTGATATGCTTTTTACGGACTTGTCATCGTCAGTAGTTGACATGGATCAGCATCTCACTCCTTCTTCATACTTAGCAATTTTCCAACCATTTTTACTTTGCGGTCACTTCCGCCATAATCTATCATCTATGGGCGAGGAGCGAAAGCTTTAGATTCATCAAAAATTTTGATCTCCAGTTTCTGACGGATCTCGACATTTAATACGCCCCCAATATCAAAAACATTGAAATCTCAATGATGGGTGCATGTCTGTGTGTCACAGTTTCTTGATGTCGGTCTACAGCAAAAACAGCTGGATGGTAAAATACCAAACTAAAACTTAAGCCTGTTATGAGATGATGATGTGCTGATTAGTTTTTCAGCAAAATCTTGCAAGAGAAAGAGGCACTCTAGAAGAACCATCAAATACCGTAATTCTGCAATTAATTATGAATTCATTTTGTCAGTTGCTATCGTAATGAGCTATTTTATGATCAGAAAGAATAGCACCAGAGCAGTAAATAATTACTGAAATAATTACTTAAAGTTATAGAATGGTTTGGGTCTTTTGGTTTGTAGGGTGCAAAGCCTACTGACACTCACGTCTGAATTTTTTAACTTCTTAATCCATTCTCAAACATACTGCCTCTATATTGTGCAGAAAGTCTCCTGTGGATTTTACTCCAGTACTCTTTGAGCACATAACATGCACATCACTGCTCTCTGCTGTTTTTTGGTGACCACAGACACACTAAGCTTCCACACTTGTGCAGGAAAAGCTGTACAGCTAAGCCAAACACAATTATGACAAAAGTGTGGATAATTATTGACTTACCCTCATTGTTTGTAATGTTGGGTTTACAATATTTTGCACTCTGATGAATAACAGACCATAACAGTTTTGAGAATATTACAGTAAATGTCAAGTAGAAGTCTTATAGCTAGTCATTACATTAGAACACCTGCCACATGGTCTGTCATGTATAGAGATTACTAACTTAAATGGATACCTGCGAATATTAACTAGAAATACAAAGCATTATGATAAGTTAATATATTATATAAAATATGCTACATTTAGAAAATGAGAGTTATTATTAGAAAAAATCAAAGAGGAATATTATAAATACTGTGCTGACTCCACAAGGTTGCAGCTGAATTTAGGTAGAAAAAGAACTGGGAGAAGAATAGTAACCAAAGCAACAAGCAATAGGTCAGAAGCAGAAAACCAAAGCCAAATATGTGTGACAAAACTGATAATTAAAAAAATGGAGCAGGAATTTGACAACTAATAAATATGCACATAACCAAACATTAATCTTATATCATAGTCAAAAAGCAGAACTGGGATTTATAAAACAGAGGAGAAGGAGGTTGGGAGCATGTCCTGATACAGCACATTGCCACATGACAAACTACCCTGATTGGGGCCCAAGTGTAGCTGTGCAACAGGTGACACCTCAGCACCACACTGGAACAGTGTGAGGTTTTTTTTTACTGTGGTTGGAGTGCCAATCCTGCCACCAACCCCCAAATTCTCCCTGCAAGTTGGAGGACCTGCTTGCAGGAGTGGATACAGATTAACGTCAAAACCAGGAAGGAGCATTTGCAGGTTAAGGACCTTGTTCAAGGGACCAACAGAGTAGGGTCACTTCTGGCATATATGCGATTCAAACCAGTAACATTCCGATTGCCGGCGCAGATCCCTAGCCTCAGAGCCACCACCCTGGCCTATTAAATAGAAATATTTCAAAATTACAAAGGAATTCAAGTTTTAAGGTTTAGGCTGGATCCAATCAAGAACAATAAGAAAGTTCATGACGTAACCTTTATACTCTTGAGCCAGATATGTTACATGTCCCAAGCTTCTGATTGACCTTGCATAGTAGAGATACAGCAACAGTCCACAAATACTCCTCAAAATGGCAGCACTCATAAGAAAAACAAAAGAGTAAGCTGCTTATTTTCAGCATTCAAAATTTTCCAAAACAGATGTGACTACTGCAGTGGGCTGGTGCTCTGCCCGGGGTTTGTTTCTTCCCTTGCGCCCTGTGTTGGCTGGGATTGGCTCCAGCAGACCCCCGTAGTTAGGATATAGCGGGTTGGATAATGGATGGATGGATGGTTGTTACTATGAGATAATTTGATATTGAAGAAACTTAAAACCAAGGTCTCAATCATTTTTAGAGGTCAAGAAGAATTTATACAAAAATCAGACTTAAGAGGCACACTTAAAACAGAGAAATGTAAGTATCTCAGGGTCTTGTTCATGAGCAATTGACAGGCAGATTGGAGCACCACCAGCAGCAGTGTGGACATTATACCAGTCAGTAATGGGGAAGAGAGAGCTGAGTTGAAAGGCAAAGCTCTTGATTTACCAGTCAATTCATGTTCCTACCTTCACCTATGGCTACAAGGTTTGGGCTGTGACCGAAAGAATTAGATCACAGATATAAACAGTAGAAATGAACTTCATTTTCAGGGTGTCTGGGTTCAGCCTTAGAGACAGAGTGAAGAGTGCAGTCCTTCAGGAGGGGTGCAATGTATACTTGCTGCTCCTCCACATGGAAAGAAGCCAGTTGATGTGGTTCATGTATATGTTTTGGCTGTCTCCTGAGCGCCTCCCTGGGAAGTTGTTTCAGCAATGCCTAACTGAGAAGAAACCTTCCTGATCTTGCCTGAAGACGCCTCCATATTTCCCAGAGTAGAGTCAGACTACTGTCCTTACAACTTGGACTAGATAAGCAGTAGAAAATGGATGGATGGATGGACAAAAGCAAAGGCATGATAATAACAAATACTAATAAAAAACTGCAAACTCCTGACACCAATTGCACAGTTGTTATGCTAGACAAAACAAGCCAAACTAATTGTACGTATGGTACTAAGACAATATAAAGAATTACACAGTAGAATTTTTAATGGTAACTAATTATGATATACATAAATTCTAATTTAAATAAAGGTTAAAGTTATAAAACACACATGCTCAAGTGAAGGACAGAAATAAGTTTGAATAAAGCAAAAAAGATTCATACACCAATAAGTAATGATTCCAAGCTCTCGCAATTATTCTGCTTCACTTAAGTTAGTTAAGGACATACATAGGAAGCAAAGTCATGTAGAGCAAGGGACATTCCAGTTCTGCCAGTTATTCTTCTTAATAATGATAATAATAAATTATACATTTGTCATTTGGGTGAACAACTAGCAATTACACCTAATTATATTACATTTTTTCTGCACAGATGTGGATAAAAGCTGTGCTTTCAAGTGTAATACCTGATGTCTTATTGTCAGCAGGTAACCTTTTTACCCTGCGGAGACAAAACCCTAGAAAAGCAGCACAAAAATTTTGGAAGAATGGTGCATTTAAATTCAAATATTGTATTGCTTTACTGTAAGAAGAATGACAAAAATACAGCATCCCATTTTCAGAAATGCTCTAATTATTAGCAATATAAGCTAAACAATAACTGCTTGTTGACACTTATGTCTTAGATTTTTTTTAGTGTTTCATGAGACAGCAGGCATTAAACAATACTGCCCCAGAATACCTGTGTAAATTTTAAAACGAACTTCCACTTTCATTGAACTGTAACAAACATCCTTACTAAAAAAACATTTATTTTGTTTAGATTTTATTATAGTCCCCCTAAATATTCAGACTTCTCTGTGTTTTGATAACTAAATAAAATCTGCTGCCTGGACTTTATAGCTTAGATTCTTGTTTCTTTCTTAAAAGCTCTGAAATAAAGCACCAATACATTGTCTGTCTTAATGGCTTACACTGCATAAACTGACACAATGAGTTCTCCTGATATAGGCCTCCTCGCTTTTTCAGATGGCTGTCATGGTCTGGAGAGTTCCTTCAAACAAAATCGCAAAATGAGTCTTGCAAAGTAACTGGGGAGCCAGGCCCTCAAAATTGGTAACTGGTCAATATACTTAAAGTAATTAAAACCGGTGTAAAGTCCCAGAAGAGGAAGGGGTCACCATCAACCTTTGACTTTGAATTTTTATTAAAGATGTATTGAATGAAATAGGCTGTATTGCACAAGAATCTTCAAAGACCAGAAAGTAACCAGAAAGAGTTGCCTTCACAAAATTGGCAATCCAAATTTAAACAAGTTCAAAAAACACAAATCCCAAGAGGGATTAAAAAAATCAGACAACAGAGGTAAAAAAATTCAATTGAAACTAAAAACACAGCAATAATCAAAAGGGAACTCACCAACCACCAGCGCATACAATACACCACAACAAACTGTGTGTTGCCTAAACCTTTGTAGAGTTGAGGACAGCCCCTTGACAGAGATGGACAGGTGTCCATGCCTGTTGGGGAACCACCCACAAAATACAATGGATACATGGGAATTTAATAATACACAAAAATAAGAAAATATATGGAATAAAGCAAATAAACGTAAATAACAATCTCTATATCTACAATCTATATAAATAAATCAACGTCTGTCTGTCTGTTTGTACGTTTGTCCACTTTTCACGAGAGAACTACTTAATTGATTTAGAATGCTTTTTTTCTATAATTTGCTTGAACGTTCTGGTTGATTCTTTGACTTCTCTCATCGCGCTAATTATCATAGTTTGCTTGCGGTTCCGATTTATTTGAATGAATCTGAAAGAGACGCAACGGGCCAAGGTGTGTATCTTACAACCACTTAGGTAGCAAATGAAAGAACTACTTAACAGATTTAGATCAGGCTTTTTCTAGAATTTGCTTGAGCTTTCCCCTTGATTTTGCAATTCTCTCATCGCGCTAAGTATCATAGTTTGCTTGCGGTACCGATTTATTTGCGTGAATCTGAAAGAGACACAGCGGGCCGAGGGGCATATCTTACATGTGCTTAGGTAGCAAATGTAAGAACTACTTAAACTACTTGAACTTTCCACTTGATTTTGCAACTTCTCTCATCACACTAAGAATCATAGTTTGCTTGAAGGAGTGATATATTCTTGCTAATTCGAGACAGAGGCTGTGGGCCGAGGGGAGGGGAAAGCATGAGTCAGAAGTAGGGAGCTGGGCAGAGCCCTCACTGTCCTGTGTCACTACTATGCGACCGGAGCCATAGGGCATGGCTAGTATTACCATAAACAAAAGACATGAAAAAACATGAACAAAAATTTCATAAAAAAGGGAATTTGAACAGAGGCCAGGGAAGAATTTGGTCTTCTGATATGTTGTTTCTTAAACCCTTTCTTCATACTACTACTTTGAGTCCCCAACTATGAAGTCCATACTTAATGTCCCAGTCTGCTGGGTGTTTTCAAATGCAGACACATTCTCTGTGTCTCTGTGGTTCTGGGTTTTCTTGTTCTGCATGTGTTATAAATGCCCCAGTGGAAGGTAAGATTAAGGATAACATTTTAAGAGATTTATGCTGGAAGTGATTGGCTTTCAGAAGAAAATTACATATATAGACAGGGTTTTAAACGTGCTTTAACATGAACGCAAAACTAAAATGAATTCTAACCTCAAAACATTCAAAAATCAAAATATTAACATTCCTCTAAACTGTCTTTCTCTAAAGCCAGTGTCACATTATGTGATTTCTAGTTGTGGGGTATGTCAGACATGCTGACTGCACTTGCTGATCTTGTCATGGGGCCTTGTTAATTTCCATGACTTAATCACTGGGCATTTCAAATTTAGTGACTGAAAGCCAACTTTCCAACTCAGTCTTGCTCTCCCCTTTTCCTCACTGCTAATAGTATGCTTTGTGTCACAGCTGGTGCTGTATGAAGGGTTACCAGGTATGGCAAGTTCAGGTGGAATCTCTGCCCTTTTCTCTTTTTGCCATGAGCTTCTCTTCTGTTTGAGAACTCCAAACACCCATGTTCCTTATTCCTCAACGCTGCATTATATGCATTGTACATCCAGATGAATATTCATTGGTTGTAAGCTCTCATGATCACAAGACTGTCCCTTTGACTAAAGACAAAATCAACCAGTTTGAATATGTCTAGGTGAGTCATGAACTAGTTGAACTGATACGCTGGGTATATCAGACGACGCAACTGGCCTTCATGGGACTGGGCTATCAGCTGTCTTTGACTTGCTAAGATTATATAAATGAAGACTACAACTGAAAATTACCAGACAAGTCGTCTAATGTGACATAGCCTTAACTAGAAGTAGTCTTTTTTTTTATTTTGGTTCTTTGATGTGATGATGTCAGACTAGATGCGTTATCATCTATTAAAATTGGGTGATAATGATGTCACAAGTTATATTAGAACATTAGAACAATGTAAATGACAAGAAGCCATCCAGCCAAGCAAAGCTCGTCAGTCCCATTCACTTAATTCTTCCGAAATAACATCAAGTCGAGTTTTGAAAGTCCCTAACGTCTTACTGTCTACCACACTACTTGGTAGCTTATTCCAAGTGTCTATCGTTCTTTGTGTAAAGAAAAACTTCCTAATGTTTGTGTGAAATTTACCCTTAACAAGTTTTCAACTGTGTCCCCTTGTTCTTGATGAACTCATTTTAAAATAACAGTCTTGATCCACTGTACTAATTCCCTTCATAATTTTAAACACTTCAATCATGTCACCTATTAATCTTCTTTTGCTTAAATTGAAAAGGCTCAGCTCTTTTAACCTCTCCTCATAGTTCAACCCCTGTAGCCCTGGAATGAGCCTAGTCACTCTTCTCTGGACCTTTTCTAGCACTGCTATGTCTTTTTGTAGCCTGGAGACCAAAACTGCACACAGTACTTCAGGGGAGGCCACACCAGTGCATTATAAAGCTTAGGCATAACCTCCTTGGACTTGTACTCCACACATCAGGATGCTATATAACCTAACATTGTGTTAG
This sequence comes from Polypterus senegalus, assembly GCF_016835505.1. Classification (NCBI taxonomy): domain Eukaryota; kingdom Metazoa; phylum Chordata; class Cladistia; order Polypteriformes; family Polypteridae; genus Polypterus; species Polypterus senegalus. Next base: position 51,673,173 of record NC_053155.1, on the reverse strand, counting down.
CCTTCTTAATGGCTTCTGAACACTGTCTAGCAGTTGATAGTGTCGAGTCCACTATGACTCCTAAATTACTTTCAATTTTCAGACCACCCATTGTGCATTTAAACCTAACATGTATAGTTCCTTTGTATAATATGTAGGAAGTATATTAGTGCCTAGTTATGTGGTAGCACACAGCATGGAAATCAACAATAATGGAGGCAATAATAAATATGAATATGGTGATGCTTATAAGATAAAACCTTGCAAAGTGGTGTTGTGATAATAGAGATAAAAACAACTGCAAAAACATAACAATTCCACAGAATAAATCAGGATGAATCCAAACATGTTCCTAAAAATAGGTTTCCTTCATACTACACTTTTTCAGAACATTTTAACCTGAAATGTTTATTCTGTGTTCGTGGTCAGTCCATTTTTGTAGCTGCTTTCATAAACTGTTCTCATTTCTCTTAATCCATCACTTCTTATTAAAAGAAATTGACAGTTTTTATATTGGATATTCTTTCCTTGTGGATGTTGAAATGTTAATTAAAAAGATATTTTTTTTCTGTTATGCTACCTATTTGCAAATCCTTTGTAGCTGCTGTAATAGTAGGGTGTTGTGCCCTGGTAGCCATTATGGATGTAGTGAGAAGTCAAGCAAAATGACACCTTTTATTGGCTAACTAAAAAGAGACAATATTGAAGCTTTCAAGGCAACCCAGGCCCCTTCTTCAGGTGAGATGTAATCCTCTCACTAGTTGCTGTAAGAAAATCATTGAGCAAACTGCCACTAGCAGTGCCTACACACAGGAGAGCTCTGACATTTTTGTACTCAACTGGAGTGTTTTTATTGTACATTTGGGGGCGCACATAAATTGGGTGAGACCAAGGAGCAACAACAGTTGAGAGCATTTTGTTCTTTCAGACTTAATTTATCAGGATTGGCCCCTGGACCTTCAAATTATATGACTTATCAGTCTCTTGAAACAATAGAGCACAATGGTGTTTGACAATGCCAATGCAGTCAGGGAGAAGAGGTGAGAGAATTTAATCTGAAGAGAATTTAATAATTTAGCAATTTTAGAATCAGAATTAAAATTTAGAATATAATATTTTTTAATAATTTGAAGAGAATTTAATAATTTAGATTTTGACTTACAGCAGAGCCTCCAAATCAGGTGACATATACAGTATGCCAGCTTTTACATGACATTTTAAATAGGAGTGCAAAATGATGTGTGTCCATGACATTGCAGGACAAATACACTTATGGTTAACTTGGCTGAGGGAAAGAAGCACTAAGAAATGAGAACATGTCGGTCTTATAAATGTGACTTGCAATAACCGGCACCAAAACCTCGGGAACAGGAGATACTGACTTTTCAAGAGATACATTTTTCAGACATTTCAGAAGCATCTTCTTGAAGTAAAAAAAAATAATGATGCATAATGGTGGCATTGCTGATAACAGAAAATATTTTGAAAGCTTTACATTTATTTAGAACAAATGAACAATCTTTATATATAATACGCTACCGTGGCTGTTCGTTTGTCTGTCCAGGATTTTAAATCACCTGTAGCTCGCAAACCGTTTGACCCATTGACCTGAAATTTGGTACACATATACTACATGACGTCTACTATCTGCTTTCGAGGTGATGATTGACCTCCAAGGTTATTCCTGTCTTCATTTTTATTTTATTTTATTGTAGAATCAACTCTTGGCAGCGTCTAGCAGGGCTGCCGTGTAGCGCATGCATACGGGTGCCGTTCTTATCCCTACCACCTTCGCCGTCACTTCTCCTACCTCTTCATATCTTAAATCAGATTGAAGTGCCAGCTTAAGTGAAAAATGAAGGAAAATGTACTAAGTGATTGCAACACAAACACTGACTTAATCAGTTTTAACATGAAAAGATGCTGACGAATGAAGAGAAGAAGTGGGCCGCTAGGGTGGAGAAAAGAAGAGCTGCTCAGGAACCTCTGAGCAAATGAAGGCTAAACGTACATAGAAAGAGTATGAAAATGTTATCGTGCAGTTCACTGTTACTGGTCTGCTATATAATAAAATGTTACTCTGTATGTGCGTTTGGGGCACGTGTCCAATTTGGTTTGCTTTGGTTGGTCTGTCAATCTGATTGGTCGGTTTGTCTTTGGTCTGATCAGTCAGTTTCACTTTGGTTGCTCAGTCATAGGGATGATGACATGATAGTTTAGTGGGGTGGCAATTACATGGAGAATTTCAGCAACAGCAAATCGAATAACTTACTGAGCAATGTTGGGCCACTAAATACTAACAAGGTGCCACTAGATGCAAAGTAGTTGCAAGAACAGGAATGATGTTTTCACAATGTGTAATGGGGGCCCAGCTGCCATTGATGGTAGCAAAAAAACACACTGGAGGTGAACAAGGCATCTCAGAATTATAGAATCTAAAAAGTAGGCTTTATAGGAATGTGACAGAGAAAGGAAGTGCCAGTCAAGAGAACTTGACACACAAAAGGATACCAAAGAAAGGCGTAGGAGGAACACTGTGAGATATTATATATTTTAAAATTTACACTATTACCTCAAGACAGGTAAGTGGAAATAATAAGCAATGAAGTGTATTTGACACACCTATGCTCATATATGGAGTTTGTCTGAGTGAGTCTGTTAAATCTTTAAGAACTATTGATTCATATGATTTGGTCAAATTTGGTGCAACTTGTTTAATTATAAGCAGCATATTTCATCTGGATTCGTCTTGAAACGGCTGAGGAACTGAAGTCACCACAGGTACAATTAATAAAAGTCTTAAAGTGATTCCACAAGGAAACTGGATGCATCTTAGACCAGCTTGACGGTTATAGTAAATGAGGTGTCTACTCATCAGAATAAGATTTTGCATCTTCTTTGGTTTAATATTACTCTGTCTTCAATAAAAATGCTGAGTACCACAAATAATCAACTGACAAATGAGAGTTGACCTTCTCCGCCCACTTAGGAGAACTTTGTATTTGGCCTGTCCAATAAAGTTTTGCAAGCTGACACTTGCTTGTAAGTCTCCTAGGAGTCCATTTACTACAGCAGACCTGATCCAAGACCTGTAAGCAGGCATATCTGTCCAGCTAGTAAGTCAGAAATAAGGTTTTGATATTCTGCTACAAGACAAATGATCACGTCTCCTGTATTTAGGGAGCAAATGTAAAAAAAACAAACAAGATAAATTACCACATGATGTTCTATCTTTGGTTTAACAAGTACATCAAACATATAATTCTTGACTTTCAGGATATACAGTATTCTCTAGAAACAAGATTGCCTTGCGGTCCATCTATCACACTCTTTCAGTACTTGTCTCAGTATTAAAATGTCTAATTTCATTTCAATCCAACTTACTTTTTTGTATTGCTCTTTCCTGAGTACTGGTTCAGAGCACTTGTTTATAGTTTCCAGCTATAAAGTGATGATAAAAATAGTTAAACAGTTCATGTGTTACATATGTAAATGCACACATTAAGTTGAAAGTAAAACAGAATACATTTCCATTTGATTAATGGAAAATATAAGTTGATGAACATTATAAATGAGATATGGTCAATGGACGAAAAAGAGAGGAAGACACTAAATTACAGAACCACCAAAGTGAAAGGAAAGTGTACAGAAGTGTTACTTCACTCCAGTTCTATCAATCAAATGACAAGATACAACTGACATAAACTTAAATAAACAATACTTTAATAAGATAGATAGATAGATAGATAGATAGATAGATAGATAGATAGATAGATAGATAGATAGATAGATAGATAGATAGATAGAACAAACACAAGACAGTGGGAGTCTATCTAAAGCACCACACATAGTGCTGTGTGAAATATTAAAAGTCAAAATAACAGAATACAATAACACTGTCCATCTTGAGAGGCGCTGCTATTTCTCCAAGATTATAAATAACAATGCTAGTAATCCCAGAGTCTTATTTTCTACAATTGATCGCCTACTAAACCCAGGTAGCTCAAAGGAATGCCTCCTAAGTGCTTCCAGTGAAACCTGTGAGGCTGTCGCTGTATTTTTCAGTCAAAAAATTAATGATATTAGAAATAACATAGTATATCCCTCCAACACTAAGGATCCCCCTAAACCCCAACACCCTGTTATAAACAAATTAAACTCTTTCACTAGGATAGATTTACCTGATTTAAAGAAAATAATCTCTCAATTAAAACCCTCCACCTGCGTCCTTGACCCGATACCAACAAGGTTTTTCAAAGAAGTATCAGGCGTGCTAATTGATAATGTTCTGGACATAGTAAATTCGTCACTAGATACTGGGGTCTTCCCAGACTGTCTTAAGACTGCTGTAGTTAAACCCCTACTTAAGAAACATAATCTCGACCCCTCAGCTCTTGAAAATTTTAGACCCATCACTAACCTGCCTTTCTTAAGTAAAGTTCTGGAGAAGGCAGTCATTATGCAGTTAAATGACCACCTCAATAAACATGCTATTCTTGATAAATTTCAGTCGGGTTTTAGAACAAATCACAGCACAGAAACTGCACTTGTTAAAGTAGTAAATGACTTGCGGGTAAATGCAGACAGAGGTCATTTATCTGTTCTCATCCTCTTAGATCTGAGTGCTGCATTTGACACCATTGATCACAATATACTTAGAAATCGCCTTAGTCAATGGGTGGGCCTCTCTGGCAGTGTCTTAAATTGGTTTGAATCCTACCTGACAGGGAGAAAATAGTGCTGCGGTGTTCAATTTGGTGTAGCCTTGGCTCAGTGTTTGTGTCCTGCTCTCTCATTCGTCAGCATTCCTTGTGCCTGTGGCTGTCTCTGTTATGTATCGTGTCTTTTCCAGCTGTTATTATCACCCCCTGTTACTCACTGGCAAGAGCATCAGTAAATAAACCACCACGTCATCTACAGCTTGACTTTGTGTGTGTCATAACCATGAACATACAGTTCTCTTCATTTTTTCCCCATTGAGTGACTAAATATTTTGGCTGTATGAGAGAAAAACACTTTTGTAAAAGTTAAAAGTAGCACCCAATTTTAAATCTTGACATAGATAGATAGATAGATAGATAGATAGATAGATAGATAGATAGATAGATAGATAGATAGATAGATAGATAGATAGATAGAACAAACAGGGGACAAATATTTTGAACATGACCTAGTAAATCGGTCAGAAAACCATACTAGTTTCTTTTCTCAGCATAAACACTACAGTACAATGTTATACCATTCATAAAGTTTCTCTGTGCCATGCGTATTAAATATTGTGCCTTGCTTGTACAAGCACTCTTCTGTAGCTTACTCGATGTCTTCATCATTGACATAGTACATCCCACGGAAGTTAGCCTTCGGATTGCAGAACAGGTGGTAGTCACACGAGATCAGGTCTGTAGAAAAGGGTGGGTGTGACATTTCTTTGAATTCAGTTTCACAAAGCAGCTGTTGCAACCCATGCAGGATGAACAGGAGCATTGCCATGAAGCAGAAGCGAGGGGTGGTTGAAAACTTTTCCCTTTTCTTTGACAGCTGTAAATGCCACAGCAAATCAGCATATTAACCAGTTATGTGGGCTGTTTAAGATTTTTAATCAATATAGACTACACCATCAACTGCATAAAAAAGTTTCATACTTGATCTTGCATGTACTGGAACTTAAATGTCACTGGTGTTGGAGAATCTCATGCTTCCGTTATTTCAGTAATTTTTTTGACTCTGGCTCATGGTGATGTACTCAGGTTTCATCCCTGTTTATGAAATGCTTCTTACATTTCTTGCAGTCCAAATTAATTAGCTGAGATTGTCCTTGGAATATTGGATGTAGTTTTGCTTCCTTTCTGGACTCAACAATTTGGGCACCAAATGTACATATACTTTGCTCATGTTTAATTGTCTGTGAAGAATCTATTCAACTGTCAACTTCAAAATGTCATGCACCATCACTCCTAAATTGTCCATCATGATTTTCTCTATAGTGTTTTTCTGTTTCCTAATGTCAAACACTAGCAGAACTTGGGGCATTTTCAAAGAGAAGGTAGAATTCTGTTGCAGAATCTAGTAACTGTGGCATATGGCATACTGTATGTTATGGTAAACATTGACTCGGTCTGAATGAATCTGCAAAGGCATGTTGTTCTCTGGCATGAGAACTTTAATAATCTCACAGTACTTGATTTTGAGGTATTCATGTTGACTTGGTTCTGAAGCATCATTCTGAAGCGGGTATAAACATCAAATGGTAGAAACTTGTAATTCACATATTTTAGTATACAGGAGCCACTTACAAAATCAGTAACATCTTCAGGTTCAGGCTTAAACCTTTTGAATCACTCCTGATAGATAGATAGATAGATAGATAGATAGATAGATAGATAGATAGATAGATAGATATCAATTATTAAACTTATTTTATGCAAACAATGTACCAGTGTAAAGTAGTTTTACTTAGTTGTAAATGTAATGGGGTCAAAAATTAGTCATCAAGTTAAGCCAGATTCTGATTCTACAATGTTTAAAGCAAAGTTGATTTTAGCATGGTGTCTGTAGAAAATGTAAGCTGATTTTTATGTCTTCGAATTAAAATTTTTGTTAGAAAATTATCAGGTTTTTGTGTTGTGCAGAGTTACTGGATGACTAAACCCCAGCAAAGATATAACATTTTAGAACAAGTGTTTTCTGAGGTATTCACCTGAATGCTGAGACCTATGTACAGAGATAACTGCTGAAAAAAATAATCTATCCTCTTCTAACAAGAGACATGTAAGAGCCATTTTCCTAGTTCTATAAGATTCATGAATATTTTACTAGATGACAATGCATAATCTATGGGAGGTTCCTATAACCCCTGTAAATAGAATTGTATTGGTATATTCCTGCCATTTCTAACAGCTTTGAGTAAACAATATTCTTCAGTTAGTGACAGCCTTGTTTTGAGTAAGGTGTGGAAGAAGTAAGGTTTTAAACCGTGCCAACCGGCCTACGGGCCTTTTGAGCGTGAAGTAACTCGTTAAACAGCACTTATTTAAGTATAGAACCGTATGCTTAAGGCAGGGGTTCTCAAACTTGGTCCTGGGGCCCACTGTGGCTGCAGGTTTTTGTTCCAACCAGATTCCTAATCAGTGACAACACCTTATAGCACTGATCTCATTTAGTTATCTGGTATTATTTATCTTTTATTCTACATTCAGAAAAGCACAGCAGAATGATTTTTACATTTATAAGAAACTTAGAAATGTTTCTGTTATTGCTATGGATTTAAATGCTTAACTCTCTTTTTATTATATTTCGCCCTTTCTCTGTGCAGTTTGCTCCCTTCATTGAATCTTAATAATGACATTTAAAAACTAGCAGAGCAGAAACCCAAGCAAACAACACTCAATCGTGAAAGGCTGCAACTACTTTAGCGTCAGCCCCACAAAGTAGTAAATAACGGATTAATTAAACTTTAGAACACCTAGAAAAGTAGAATGACAATCAAGATGAAAATACTGTAAAAAAGAAAAAATACATATAACTGCTTAGTACATTTTAATACTTTTTTTTAACAAACTTAGTTTTCTAATTTGTATATTGTTCCCAAAACAGGGAATCTGGGAAACAACGGTTCACTTAATTAGCACAGGAGACCAATTAAAAACAGAGGCTGGTTGGAACAAAAACCTGCAGCCACAGTGGGCCCCCAGGACAGAGTTTGAGAACCCCTGGCTTAAGGCATACAGAAAAAGAAATTAAGAACCTTTAAGTACAGAAAGAAGAAGTAAAGAACTTTCAAGTATAGAAATAAGTAAAGTTTCTCAAGAAAAGCTAAGTTTATAGAACAGGGCAATTCAAATGGCAGCCCAGAAGCAACCTCCAAGTAGCCCAGTCCATGGTTCTGCCATGGCTCCAGACTACAACTAAAATGCAACCAAAAATAAGCTTTGGCGGTTATCATTTCTACTTAGCTCGCCAGTTGTGAATGAAATCATCGAAACTTTAAACTAATCATATCGTTAAGCAGATGTGCTGTTAACAATGTGTCATTACAAGCTCCTCCTTGCATATATCTGAACAGTATAAAGGCTAGTTTATATCCCGCACTGGGTGTGAGGGAGTCCCAGCGAAAATGACGTCAGACTTGGAGACGTGCACGGGAAAATATTTCTAAGTACATGGTGCTGCTAGGGGGATGGCTGTGAATTTCAGCGATAGGCTGGTTACGCTTGTGCCGGAATAATAAATAAACGGATGAATATGATGCAACCGGTCATCAGAACAAAAGGTAGCCATGCAGAACATTTGAAATTCATCTTCCCTTCACATAGGTCCCCTGTTATGAATATATCTGTGCTCTGTGGAATTCAGTTGTCGTTCTGATTTGGTGCAGCACAGTAAGGTATGATTGTCCCAATCACCTTGTGTTTGCACATCTTTGCATGCTGTTTCTCTTTTGGTAAAACCTTACTCCATGCAAAATGCTGGCCTGTCTGTTAGTAAACATGTACGAGCAGTTGCCTGCCTGCTGTTTCGTCACGCACAGATGTGATGAAGTCTGCATTTTAAGGTTGAAGGTGTATTAAAGTCGTTTTATCAGGATGCATCAGGATTGATGGCGGACAGTAGACTTTGTTAAAATTCCACTTTTTTAGTTGTTACTTCAGTCATTTTGGCAATTAATTCTTCAACAGGAGCTCTTCAACAAAGAAACAGGGAAAATAAGATTTATTAAAAAAAACAATACTACCAATAATTATAATTAACCTGTAACGGCACACTGCATGATAACATGCAGTGAATACACTTGACTTGACCTGCCCGCTGCCAAGAGTTGATTCTACAATAAAATAAACTAAAAATAAAAAGAGTAATAATTCCAAAACCCTTTGTTTTTAAAATACAGCTATAGTGCAGAGTTTCAGAGTAGTATATGTGTGCCAGATTTCAGACTACAGGTTATTTAATTTTGACCTTGACCTTCCTGGGTTGATCTTTGACACTGGAGGTCAATCATCACCCCAAAAGTGGACAGCAGACTTCACGTAGTATATGTGTATCAAATTTCACGTCAATAGGTCAAACAGTTTGTGAGCTACTGGTGATTTAAAATCCTGGACCGAATAACGGACAGCCACGGGACCATATTATATAAGAAGATAATGCATTACTTTACACCCAAGAACTCTGCACAAAGACATTTTAAAGACAAATTATTAAAATAAATGTACTAATCTACTTTCATGCCATACATGGTGCCTTGTATTTACTGAGGTTGTTTTCTTCTTGGGCTTTGTCATGGAACTTAAATTTAACCTCTGTCATATGACTGATTAAAACTGTGTGAATGAAATAGTTCTATGAAAAAAAGAAAAAAAACCCTTGCCTGTCATGACCACCCATTTAATACTAGAATTCCTGAAGCCAACGAAAAAACTCGTAATCCCGGCCCACCTTAAATCCATTTGAAAATCTCCATCAGCATCTTTTATTTTGTAAATGTGTCTATCAGCACAAGCAGCAAGCTATTCCATCCCCCCACCGCTGGAGCTCATCTCAGGCGAAAAGTTCTCCCAGCTCAAGTCAGGGCTCCTTATCTGCGCATGTGGTGCCTGGAGTTGTATAGGGTAAATAAGACATCGTCATTTGGAATGCATACATTTCATGTGTGTTCTGTGTCTACAATGATCTGTGTAAATTATAGGATGAAGTGCAAGGCAGGAATAATTGAACACATGGCTAAAAGAGAAACGTTTTTCATATTTTAGTAATAATTGACAAAATGTACACATGAAATGTATAATGTGTGAAGATTGATGCCAAATAACAAATAAACAATTTCACAACAGGTACAAAAATAGCAAAAACAAGTGCACTTTTACTCAAGAATATTTGTCAAGAAAAAGAAATTGGTTCAGGGTACAACACTGACATAATAGCTTTGTTGACAAAGTGGTAAGAACTGCTGACTGGTAATCAAAAGGTCGCTGGTTTGATTCAGAGTGCACCCGTTTTGAGTAGTGAGCTGCTCTTATTCTTACTGATATGCAATAAAAACATACATTTGATTTGTGACCAAATGTAAAAGGGAAACAATGAATAAACATTACTAGTTTTTAAATATATTCATTTGTGTTGATTTAAAATTCATCATTAACTGCTGATGAAAATGTCTGGCCCAGCTAAATTTTTTGGTTTGAAAATCTGGCCCAACTGAAATTATAATTGAATAACCCTGTTATAGAAGATACATTTTTTCTTTTTTTGCCTTTCATTCTACGTGTGTAACTATTTTTTTTTCTTTTATTCTTATGTGGATAATTTTCTTTTAACTTTCACTAAATATTTTAAAAATTAAATTTTGGACTTTGAGATTTCTTTCAGCACGTGTTTACCAGTGCTTGACAACGCCTTACGTCTCGGCAGCTACAAGAGGCATTGTATTTACATTCAGAGTTCAGGCCTTTTGTTTTTGGTGCAGTTTGGTCCAGTACTTATTCCCATTTTCTTCTTAAACAGTGTGATCTATGTCAAATGATAATGGCTGTGGAAACTGTTTAATTTAAACAGAAATTTTTGCAGTCTGTTCTGTTTAGACATGGGGTCAGGCCCATTGATTTTCAAAATTTTTGATTGAATAGTTTTTGAAATACATATTTAAATATACATACTGTATATGGACACACATTCTCAAAGAAATTTTTATGCAAAGTTATTAACAATTTTTTTGCCCTCCCAGAGCATATGCTTGATGATGAACAGAAAGAACAAACACACATATTTCTGTAAAGGTCAACCTGCACAGAAGCTTTGAGCCAAATCTGTAACAATCTGTCTGTATATGGAGTTTGTTTACTTCATTTGAACCAATGTGTTTAGTTTTTAATTACTCTGTATTTACTGGTGTACTGTACATAAGATACAGTAGAGAGAAAATATGAATCCCAGAGGAAACTGCTAAGCTTCATTAAAAGACAAAAAAGGCACACATATATATATATATATATATATACAGTATATATATATATATATATATATATATATATAGTATATATATATATATATATATATATATATATATATATATATATATATATATATATATATATATATATATATATATATATACACAGTGCATCCGGAAAGTATTCACAGCGCATCAGTTTTTCCACATTTTGATATCTTACAGCCTTATTCCAAAATGCATTAAATTCATTTTTTTTCTCAGAATTCTACACACAACACCCCATAATGACAACGTGAAAAAAGTTTACTTGAGATTTTTGCAAATTTATTAAAAATAAAAAAATTGAGAAAGCACATGTACATACAGTAAGTATTCACAGCCTTTGCCATGAAGCTCAAAATTGAGCTCAGGTGCATCCTAATTTCCCTGATCATCCTTGAGATGTTTCTGCAGCTTAATTGGAGTCCACCTGTGGTAAATTCAGTTGATTGGACATGATTTGGAAAGGCACACACCTGTCTATATAAGGTCCCACAGTTTACAGTTCATGTCAGAGCACAAACCAAGCATGAAGTCAAAGGAATTGTCTGCAGACCTCTGAGGCAGAATTCTGGGGAACATTACAGAAAAATTTCTGCTGCTTTGAAGGTCCCAATGAGCACAGTGGCCTCCATCATCTGTAAGTGGAAGAAGTTTGAAACCACCAGGACTCTTCCTAGAGCTGGCTGGCCATCTAAACTGAGAGATCGGGGGAGAAGGGCTTTAGTCAGGGAGGTGACTTTATTTGTAATAAATTTGCAAAAACCTCAAGTAAACGTTTTTCACGTTGTCATTATGGGGTGTTGTGTGTAGAATTCTGAGGAAAAAATGAATTTAATCCATTTTGGAATAAGGCTGTAACATAACAAAATGTGGAAAAAGTGATGCGCTGTCAATACTTTCTGGATGCACTGTATATAACAAGAATTATAACAATCTTAAGTATGCTAACAAGGTACAAATATACATATAATAAAAATTGTGTATAAGGTAATTTAAAAAATTGCAGGTATTTACTGTGTTAGTTATGAGTTGCAATCTCACAGTACAGATGTCAGTGATTGGCACTGTACAGTATGTTGCCCATAGCACCCCTGTCTCTTAGAGTTGTCTGCTAGTCCAGCTAAGTACCATCCAGCACACATAGAACAAGACCACCTCTGCCGAAGGGTGGCTTATTACAGAGTCTGATGTCTGAGGGTAGAAACAACCTTATATAGCGCTCCTTGGAGCAACACAGTTGACTCAGTCTGTTACTGAATGTGCTCCTCTGTTTAGCCAGAACCTCATACAGGGGACAAGAATCATTTCCAAAGACAGTTTGCAGCTTCCTGACTGATCTCTGTTCTATCTCTTCCTCTGGTGAGTTCAGCTTGGCTCTCAAGATTGATCTAGCCTTTCGGATGAAGGTATTCGACATGTCGATCTGAACTTGTTGATGGTTGACCAGAGTGAGCTTTGTTGTTTATGCTTGCTCTTCTTGCTATAAACGTTTCTACCACTAAACTTTTCATTGAGTCATTATGTTTTCACTTTAGTACCAAGCTAACATCCTTTCATGAATTTCAGCAGGTTTCACTCCCTCTGCCCAAAGAACTCTCACTAAAGCATGTTGTTCAACAATGGTGCAATCCTGCAATGTAGCATCCATATTCATGTGACATTTACTTCAACTAGACTTCAGGCAAAGTGCTGTGCATATTTGAACTACCAATTGTAGGACAGACTGGCATCATCCATTTTGCCAGGCTGGAACCCGAGTCCTGGCTTCGTAAACTGTTGCCAGACACTCTTATCACCAGCTAAATGTTTCAGTTTGCACGAGTGGGCCTCCCTTTGGAATACAGGACCTGCAACCTTACATGATCAGATGATTGATGCCAGACCAGGTAACAGCCAGGGACATCTCCCTAAGACGCAAAATGGACTCTAGTTCTGTTCAAAGGACATTAAATCCAGGATAAGTAACACTGAAGGATAGAACTTTGCAACAGTGGTCAACCAAGAGGATGGGATTATGTGCACCCAAGATGCCAATGACACAACTTCTGTTCCTCCCTCTAAAACCCTTGTAACACCTAAATAAGTGCTCTTCTCTCACTGCACAAAAGCTTGACCTGGCCATAATTTGGCTGTTCATAACCAGAACCCATAGCTGATAGAGTGTGGCTACAACAGAGATTGAAGCTGGACTGACAAGGTGAAATACTCAACTGTGTACAAGTTTGGATGAGGTTGCCATTAGTGCAACGTTACTGTATGACACCAACAACAAGAGTGTGAGAGAGAGAGAGATACGCAAACCATACGTTCGCCTTGCTAATGACAGTCATTGACTGATCGCCAGTTGACTTAGCAGGTGTAACTTTACTTGTGTCCGAGGACACTTTGTGTAAAACACTCAAAGAGAAGACTGCAGTACTGCCCGCAACCAAAAGAAGGTGTGACCAAAGTTGAAGCCTGAGACCTCCTGAACAAGGAAAAGAAATTGCGTCGAAAAATCCATACACATGTGTGGAGAAAGCTGACCAGAAAAGAAACCAAACATCATCCACCTCAAACCAAAAATATACTTTGATTCCAAGAACTATTAACTTCAATTTAATAGATAGTACAAAGCCACCAGAGTTAACTGTAAAGATAATAATCTTGTAATAGATTAGTTCTGTCAATTATAAGTTTCTCACCCTAAATCCAAAAGGAAAGGGCAGAGCAGCACCTCACACACACACACACACGCACTCACATACTGAGATAAAGATCCTGGTGTGGTGTGGTGTGGTGTGGTGTGTGTGTGTGTGTGGGTTAGTGGGCGGGGTTGTCCCTGAGCCAATGCAAATGTTAGCTGCTGTGAGCAAATGAGCACCACTTGCTGGCAATAGAAATTTCATAAGCAGCCAGAGAACTTGTCCATCTTAATCTCATGAATTGAAAATTCAAGATTCATAAGTTGTTTGCCTTTACCTATAAGAGAGGGAAGCTCTGTCTAAGCCAAAAGATAGACCTGAAAAGTTATATGCCCTTTCCTACAGGATAGAAAAAGTTAAAATAAGCATTTGTTATTTTATGTTTGTGTCGTTTGTCTTTTGTCTATACATATCTATATATTTGCATATATCCATCTTCTATTATCCTCATTTTATAAATAAATTGTATTTTTTTTGTTTATTTCAACTAAGTGTGTCTGGGTTATTTGTGAAAGCAAGTCTTTTACCACATTTTGAATCACACCAGTGTTAATGTAGACTTAAGCTGATTTATGATAAATTGTACAAATCTCTCTGGCATCCTGGCCAGATAGTGAAACAGAGATCCTACACCCCATTACCTGCATAATTGTGTCATCCCAGTGGGTGTTTAATTGATTATTAATCAAATACAACCCTACACCATAAGCCATCACAAATGTGTTGTATTGTATCAACTTCCATCCATTTCCGTGAATGTGTAATTTTCAAAATGCCTTTACTTTTTCATTTAATCTCTTATATAAATTAATGTACTTGATTATATATATTGTACAGTATAATTACTTCTGTTGAGTGATTTCCTGTGGCATCTCTAAACTGTAATTTACATGGAAATACTATTTGGACCATTCCATAGTGATTTTCATGTGCGTGCAGAAGACTGGAGCTTGGTATACAATTCAACATTTAGAGTAACTAAAACAATTAATATTCAAAATCTTTTGCTGTTATTTATTACTAAAATGTATAAAAATGCTGTCTTGACTCATTGTGTTGCAGAAAACACATTTGATTCTCTCCCCTATACTGAAATATCTATGACTATAAGTCATTTCACTCTCCTCCCCTATTTAAAGGCATCCTGTTAGTTGTATGCCATCAATGTATAATTAATTCTAATGTCAAAATATTTAAATTTACTTTTAGTATCATGAAATTAAATTGATTTCAAAATCAATAATCCACTTTGATCATTTCTGTTTGATTCCTACAGTTGCTGGGAGCCAGCATTGAAGTAATCAAAACGAATACAGTTCCTTTGCACAGCCTCCGTCACATTTTCTAGGGCCTACCTTATCAATAATGTTTATGATGAATAAGAAATGTATATTTGAAACCAAATCTAATAATATATTAAAAGAGGAAGGCAAAATGGCCTGTACTTTCCTGCTCACACCCAGCTTACGCAGGCTTATAGTGTGATTAAGTAGTTTAAGTGGCTGGCTTTATGCGTAATAAAGGCTGCCTATTCAATCCTTACCTTGAGATCACTTAACCTTCTTGTACTCTAATTGTAACAAATAGGCATACATGTTTGAGTATTATAAAGTCACCTAAATTAATAAACAAAAATAGATATAACAAAATACACAACAATTAGTAACAATCTTTAAAACACCCTCTTTAAATCTTCAATGTGTGCTTATATTACAAAGGCCCACTGTAATTACAGGTAAAGCAAAAAAAAAAGAAAAAAAGAAAATCTCTACCACATATAATTTTAACAATGACTCCATAAACCAACAGAAAAAGCGGCTCTTCCAAAAGCTTGAGGCATTTAGACAAGTGTAGACAGTCTCCGGCTCCTGTCTAACTGCAAGAATAAATCAGGCTCTGTGTAAAAATGGCAACAGGCACCTCATTTGACGTTAAGGGTCTCTGTGCGGCAGAGGCCAAGGGTCACTGTCACAACTCAGCCCGCCCTAGCAACAGTCGCCAAGGCCCCCAGCCGAGCCCTACTGTTGCACTTGGAGGCCTTGCCTGTGTTCCAGCACCAAGACTGCATGTTTACTTACAGCACTACCTCAGCCCTTTTCCTCCACCCCCTGGGACCCATTCGACATTCTTTCACCAGCCTCCCCGCATTCTTTCACTGGCAGAGCTGACTATGCTCAGTTACTTTATCCTTCGAGCAGCCAAAATGGAGCTATTGATTTGTAACTAAAGAAAGAGCCCTGCGTTTCGGGCTATATTTAACATACTCCACCATGTTCAGCGCCCTTTGGCCTAGATACAGGCCTAAGCCTTTGTCCCAGTAGTCTTGCCAGAAAGATTTTTTTCCTTTATTCGTTCCCTACTTCTGTTTCTTTCATAAATACAAGAAAGTAGACCAATGGGGTATGTTCTACATCTACATGTTTAGTTGACAGGAGCCAAAATTAGGTGAATCTGACTGGCAAATGAATTAGTTAGGCAAGTCTTTTTGAAACTGGATAACTTTAACTTCTATAGCTAGATAAACAGATAGAAAACCACAAGATGAACGATAGATAGATAGATAGATAGATAGATAGATAGATAGATAGATAGATAGATAGATAGATAGATAGATAGAGCTATCAAGCATAACTCAGTATCATTTAGTAAGTTAGTGTAACAGTTGACTAAAAAACACATTAAACACATTAACTACACTTCACAATAAAGAAAACAAACCATTTTAAACAGAGACAGATACCACAGAATTTGTTATTATTTAAAATAAATCATGGTAAAGAATCAAAGGAAGCAAAATAAATTCTTATCAAACCAACTAACTTGTTAAATGCTGCCATCCTAGCTACATTGGGTATAAAGGAGGCCATGCAGTCACACAATGTCTATTTTGAGATAACACTCCAAACAATGCAGTGATCTTTGTGATGAGCTTTCCCTTTCCATCTTGGCTTCAAAGATCAGTGTGTTGAGTGGAGTGGTAACTCAAAATTGTGTTGCGTGTGCATGAGAAAGTGTAAACTGTTGTGAGCTTGTGTATGTTTCCTGCAAGCACATAAAACACCTCTTATTGGCTAACTGAACAGATTACAATATGCAAGCTTATGAGGCAATGCAGGCGCCTTCTTCATCTATCTATCTATCTATCTATCTATCTATCTATCTATCTATCTATCTATCTATCTATCTATCTATCTATCTATCTATCTATCTATCTATCTATCTATCTATCTATCTATCTATCTGTCAAAATTTAAAATTGGGTGGTACTTTTAACTTTTACAAAAGTGTTTTTCTCTCACACAGCCAAAATATTTAATCACTCAATAGGGAAAAAACTGAAGAGAACTGATATGTTCATGGTTATGACACATACAAATTCAAGCTGTGGATGACGTGGTGGTTTATTTACTGATGCTCTTGCCAGTGAGTAACAGGGGGTGATAATAACAGCTGGAAAAGACACGATACATAACAGAGACAGCCACAGGCACAAGGAATGCTGACGAATGAGAGAGCAGGACACAAACACTGAGCCAAGGCTACACCAAAGTGAACACCGCAGCACTATGTGTGGCGCTTTAGATAGACTCCCACTGCATGCCATAAAAAATGCAGGCAAATCTCAAACGAGGCCAAAAAGTATCTTTTTAAACATCCACAAGAACAGAAGGCCACATTTTAACAGTGAATTAGTGCTTCCTATGGTGGTTATTCTTAACATGTTTGAAAAGCATGAGAAATTAGGGTTAGGGTTAAAAGCGAGAATTTTGATGAAGTCAAAGGTGCGGTGGACCATTCACAACCAATAGTCTCTTCTCATTTTAAATTTTACATCGCAATTATCACATTTATTTTACTATGTGTATTAAATGAGATGTAAACAAACATTGAAATTGTATTTCAAAAGTCCCAAATATTTCAGCCCATGATCCAAAATAACCCTTCAGTCTTGAAGACAAGTAATGACAGACTACACTGAAATAGCAGAAGCAGCACTTGTTGCCAGCTATAAGGATTTCTGGGTGGGCTCTTCATACTGATGTCAAGGTGAATTTTAGTAAAATAATGGAAATAGGCTGAATGTTAGAGAGAGAGAGAGAGAAAGTGAGAGACAGAGAGTGTCTGAAGAAGAAGTATCCAGGAGAAGAGAGCAGAATGTTTTATAAATGCAAACAAAGTACAAGCTATCTTGATTTCCACAAGGGTCTAAATCATTCACTACACCAGTAACAAGCTAACAGAAGAACAGGAGAGGAGTCTTTAATGACAGTTTTGGAGATCTTCCTGTTGGCCTTAAACAGCACAGAAGATCATTTAGGATTGCTGCAGATGAGCAGCAGTGATTGTTATAAACAAATGAATCCAACATACATACATAATGTATTTAAGTAATTAAAGTTTAAGAGTCACTTTGCTCAGATACTGTAGGTTGACTGCCAACTTCCAGACAACTCAGATCATAATTGAGGACCACAGACCATATTTTGAGAACAACTGTTCTATATTATGTAAAAAACACAAAAGACATGGGTGAAAATATGGAAATACTCAACTTTTTAATGATCAGAGTAACAAATGCACTGGTATCTGGAAGTTTGCTGGTTCAAATTCCATTACTGCCCGAAGGGAGCCTACTCTGTTGGGCACTTGAACAAGGCTGTTAACATGAAAGTTGCCCCATGGTATTTTGTATAATGCCTGACCCTGTGCTCTGACCAGGTTTCCCCTCGTCAATTAACAAAGTTTATCAAAAAAATTAGAGATCTGGCAATGCAAGTTTTTTTAGGATGATACTAATCATGAAAGAAAATACATACATGAGACATTGGGTTTAGATTGTTCTTTAGAACTGTCTGTTCTTGATATCTTTAAGCCCTCCAGCCACTTACTGATGGCTCT
The DNA here is from genome assembly GCF_016835505.1 of Polypterus senegalus. Classification (NCBI taxonomy): domain Eukaryota; kingdom Metazoa; phylum Chordata; class Cladistia; order Polypteriformes; family Polypteridae; genus Polypterus; species Polypterus senegalus. The sequence goes on along the minus strand of NC_053155.1, from coordinate 51,654,621 downwards.
TACCTTAAGGACAAATAGATTAGCATGTATTTATTATATCATTTATGGAGGATTGCCCAACAATATACCAATGGGCACTGCAGAGGATAATGAAACAACACTAGTCTAATAAAATGAAGCGTTGTTTAGGAAAAGTATGAGGTGATTAAAAGGGATATACAGTCAGATGACAGGAGGGACCGGGACCAGCCAAAATGACTATACACACATGTTCATTTATGGGCAAGTCTACTTACTAAGATATTTTGTAAATTACATCTACTTCTATATTTCTTGAGGTTCAGTAAAAGCTAAATTTCCCCATGGACAGATAAAGTACTATACTATACTATAAAGTCTATCTATCTATCTATCTATCTATCTATCTATCTATCTATCTATCTATTATATAATTCCTTTAATATCTATCTATCTATCTATCTATCTATCTATCTATCTATTATATAATTCCTTTAATATCTATCTATCTATCTATCTATCTAAGCATTATTAAATGATAGTAATGACAGTCTCAGAGTTCAAATTTCACTGTTATCAATCTATCCGCTTGACATTCAAAACTCTTGTCAGAAAGACCTACAATAATATAAGGCTTTAACTATAATTGATATAATGTGGAAACAGATTCTAAAGCTTTCTCTAAACAGCTTTCCAAAATGGCAAACAAATATCTAATGCATCACTAGTGTCTTCTTATTAGCTTGCTGTATAACTGGCACCATGAATGATCTTCTAAACATGAAGAAACATTTCTTAGTCTAGTGTAATAACATATTGATGTGGAGAATGAGTTGATAGTAGCACATATCTAAAAGACTTCAATAAAAATCAGTAAAAGCAATATTCTTATTAACTCACATCTATCTATCAGCATATTGGAGACTGCCAGAGGAGCGGAAATGTTTTGAACGTCCCTCGTATCTATCTATCTATCTTTTAGGGTTGCATTGATTCAGAGTATACCCTGGAAGACCCTGAAAAAAGCAAGACACATTCACTCACAGATAGGCAATTTAAAGTAATGCAAAGTTGTTTGAGATATGGGAGAAACCCAGGGGACCTAAAGAAAAACCCATACAGACACAGGGAGAACACGTAAACTCCACATCATCAGTGGTCACTCAAAATGAGAACAACACCTATGCTGTTTGTAAATCCTCAGATGGATGAGAAGTTCAATCAAAAAGCTACTGATTTAATGAAAGGAAGAACAGAGGAATGGTTTCTAAAAATTTGGATTCCCCTCCATCTTTCCTGCTGCCTGTCTCGTGACTTTCTCATTAGAGAAGATGTAATATTGAAAGTGAAATGCTGCTTCATGAATCATGAGGTATCATAGGGGATGTCCCATGTCTAATACCAATATACTGGACTTTAAAAAAGTCGCTCCGTCCAGCCACTCAGAGTCTCTTGTAGTTAGTTCCGCTGATTTGTCTTGAGAGACAGGAATTGGGCATTCTGATCTCGTGATCCATTCAGGAAAGTTGGTTATACATGATAAAGGCCAGTAGACTGTAAGCAGACTATAAAATTGACCCAGTGAAACTGGGAAACAGCAAAGCTAATCTCTGCACCACATTATGATCCATTTCATTACAATAATTTCTGGTTTCTCAGTCTTCTTGTAAACCACTTTCAGCTACCTTGGTGTATGGAAAGGTGCTCTACAAACAGATTGTGTTATTGTTGTTGTAGTATTAAGCACAGCTTTCACCTTGACCTGGATAAGCATATGTGCAGTGGATCCCGTTTTCCCTTTATTTCAGTATTGTGACTTACTGTATATTGTGAGCTCTGACTCAGACACTATTAGCTGTACAGTCCTAAATCTCGAGGAACTGGGGTTCCTTTTCCAGCCTCCTAGGATCTGTGTGGCTTTTCTTTGTGGCCTCTGATTCCTCTCATTTTCTGGTCAGGGCTTCAGGAAGCCTTGAAGCACTTTAGCAAGCACACAACAAACATTACACTTTGTGCGGAAACAATCTGTTTTGCAGGTCTCTAATGCAACAACTGGAGGGTTTATTTTTTGCCTTCTTCTGCTTCTGGGTTATGGCAGATTCATCCTGGAGGGTTTTTGTGGTGGCCGAGCTTTTAATCAGAGGCTAATTCTGCCTTCTAATTGAAATTCCTTCTTAATTAGGCTTCTTGTTTTTCTTCTTTCTGAAATCAGTGCGTGAGTTTAAAAACAGCCTGCAGTGTCTCGCTTAGGCAAGACATCTTTTTAACTTTCCTTTTAGTACACAAATTTGTATTCCGCCCTGGTGCTCTTGTGAAGTTGCCGCTTCCATTATTTCTGTATAAACACGAGTGTTTTTCTTGTAGTGCACCCGGTTTCTGATCGACATGATGTGACACGCCAAACAGCAGCAGCTGACATGACGTCATGTGCACCTGCATCTGTACTTGTTGACTCGACTTTCTAGAACTTTCCATCAATCTGTTCTCTTTATGGATAAACTTATTCCAGTTTTAGGTCTATGAGGTGATAAATTCTATTCTTGAAGCACTGGACATAAGGCAGGCACTAAACTGCAATGTTATGTTATTTCATGACAGGGTAGACATTGGGTCAGTTTAGTGCGGCCAATTAACCTAAGATGAGCATCTTTAGGAAAAAGAAACATATAGAGAAAAATTCCTTATAGACAGGGAGGAACCATTCAAATTCCACAAAGAAAGTGAACAAATCAGAATATGAATCCAGTCTCTTGGGTGTGCAACAGACTTTCTAGAGATACTTTAGTGTACTTAAGCAAGTCCCAACTATATGCTAACAGGTCAAATCTTTATGAAATGAAGAAGAAACAAAATATTTGACAATCACATGAGAAAACAGGGAAAAAGTAAGCCTCATTAAGTGTACATTTTCATCAATAGTGACAAGGAGCCCACAAGTTTAGTTTAAGGATAAAAGATTCAAGCTGACAAGTGCTGACACCCCAATCTTAAACGCACCAATCTAATTACACAAACAGAGAGGATTTAATTTACAAGGAACAGGTAGCCTGTGACTGGAAAAGCAGGTGGACCAAAAACCAGAAGCTGCAGTGGCTGCTAATTTAAAAGCGTATTACTCATTTAATAAATATTTTTAGGTTTTTTTTTTATCTTTTTGGGGTTTATTGACTATGAGAAGTCACTTAAGAGTGAGGACAGGAAAACATTGTGAAAACTCCTGAGATACTATGGAATACCACAATCATACAGAGCACCTATGTGGGCTTGTCTTGCAAGGAGGGCCACCCAGGACAGCTATCAGACTCCTTTGAAGTCAAGACTGGAGTGTGACAGGGATGCCCTCTGTCATCTTTTCAGTGATCGATTTGATCATGAATCAATCATGGCACAGAAGAAGAATTGGATACAGTGGACACAGCTAGATGACCTGCATTATGCAGATGACCTAGCCTTTCTCTCATACAATTACAGCCAAATGCAAGATTGGCAACCACATCAAACAAAATAGGACTGAATATCAGCAAGAAGAAGACCAAGTTTATAATAATAAACACCAAAAATGACAGCACATTGAGAGTAGAAGTTGACACCTTTGAAGACGTTTATGTGTCCCTGAATAATATTTGGTCCCTTAGAGAAATTCAAACAGCAACAACACTGAAGATGTTCAGTTCTAACATCAAAGCAGTTCTACTGTATGACAGTATCTGGAAAGAGATAGAAGGGATAGCCCAGAGCCATACTTGGTGAAGAGGTGTCATTGGTGGCCGATGTTCCGAATGGAGCTATGGGCTTAAAAAGAATCATTTTTGGAGTTTTGATATCAGAGATCAATTCTGAATGTGTGTTTGGGTTTTAATGTAATTTCTGGAATTAAGCATACAGTATTTTTGTAATTAATACATTTTCTGCTACTGCAACGCAAGTTTGCTTTGGATTTGGGTGCTACTATTTTGATGGTTCCATTGTGGGCATGTGGTTCCCAGGTGTTAAGGAGTGTGGTCCTGGGAATTGCATATATAACATCATCGACACAACACTTCATAAACTAGAGCTAGATATTTGAGATTAATACAGGTTTATTTGGTGCTTCTGTTTGAATTCCGCTTAACCCTTTGAACCCTGCCCTCCTCAGCAATTTTCAGCCATTTTAAAAACTAAACATTCTGATTTATAAAAGTAACATTTTACTATATGTTGATAAGACTCAATGTTATAAGAAATTTTTAATACTATAGAACAAGCTGTATCAGTTATAGTCTTGCAGTTTTCATCATTTTGTACTGTCCATTGTACAGACTTAACATCAAAACTGCACTGTACCTCTGAGTGATAAAATTCAAAAAGGTTTTCAGTGCCGCAAGCAATGCCCAAGAACACTCCACACGATTTACACAGTCTTTGGCAGGTCCTTGTCATTGGCTCCCGGATTTGCTCTTTTTACCTGCTTGTATTTCTCTGTTGTTTTGAGATGCTCCCATGGTAAAGTACATCTGAAATCCTTTCAGTTCCTCTCTAGAAACGTATTAGCAAAAACAAAACTGAAATGCAGCAAAGGCCAGTATGCCAGCCAGTGATTTAATGATGGTAGGGAGGTGTTGCGGCCTTTCAGGAATAAACCTCTACAGTAGTGGACTGCAAGATTTAGAGATTAGTGTAACAGCTATGCGTAGGCTTTTGGGAACAGGCCTCTGTTCAAGTTCCCCAAGCCTCAATCCTTGGTCCATTGTTATTTTCGTTTTACATCCTTCCCTTAGCAGGTATCATTCAGTCAATTAAAGACGTCTCTTATCACTTTTATACTGGTGCTATTCAGCTGTATATTTCATTTAAACCTTACCAGCTCAATAAGTTGTCCAAACTAGTTGAATGTGTTTCATGGATAAAAGAGTAGCTCTCTTAAAATTACTTATATTTAAAATCGCGCAAAATGGAAACTATGATTATGGCTTTCCCTGACACTTATCTTAAGATTAATCATGCGCTTGCATCTTTCTTCATGGCTGCTAAGTTCAGTGTTTGAAACCTTGGAGTTATCTTTGATTCCTGTCTGACATTTAATTTGCATGTTAAATCTGTTTCTCGTTCCTGTTACTTTAATTTACTGTAAGTAGAATTTCAAAACTGCATTCTATAGTTTCATCATCAGAGCAGGAAAAAACTCTTCATGCATTTGTCTACTCACACTTAAAGTATTTTAAGGCATTTTTTACTGGTTTGGACAAATCATCCCCTATATAAAATGAGGCGGCCAGGTTGCTAAGACATTCTAGAAAGAGGGATCATATTACACAATCCGGTGGATTTCAGGATTCATTTTAAAATTCTAGTACAGTGAATCCTCGGTTTGCGAGCATAATTCGTTCCAGAAACATGCTCGCAGTCCAAAGCCCTTGTAAATGAAAGTGAATTTCCCCATAAGAAATAATGGAAACTCAGATGATTCATTCCACAATCCAAAACTATTCATATAAAAATGATTAATACAAAATATTAAGTAAAAATACATAAAACAAATTAACCTGCACTTTACCTTTGAAAAGAATCATGGCTGGTGTGAGTGAGTTTGTAAACTCTTGTGGGATTCCACCCAACGGGAAGACATGCGGAAGAGCATCCCAAAGCAATTGCAGTCTCCCAGCGCTGTAGCAGTTCGCCGTAAAAGCGAATACGAAAAGATCGCTGACATGCTATAAGCGCCTGCCGTCGATGGTTGATACAAGGAACAAGGAACATTATAAATGCACAGGGCACAGTACTGCTTGGCCACGAACCTGCCTGACTGCTGTGTCTGTGTACAGGAGAGTGGCAGATCCCGCTACAATAAATAACCGTGCTGTTGCTGTTTCAAGCTGAATAAAGCTGGTGTTGTTAAAGTACTGAGACTCAGCTTCGTGTTTTGGGGCGCAAGATGGGAACTCGCCCGTGACAGCACGCACGCGCGCGCACGCGCACACACACACACACACACACACACAGTCACAATGCTGTAGTAAACAGTATACGCTCGTATGGATGTTGACTATATGAGTGAGGCACGCTGACTCAGACGGAGAATAGGAGACGATTGCCCACAAAAGAGAGAGAGACACACACACGCGCGTGCGAGAGAGAGAGACACACACACGCGAGAGAGAGAGACACACACACGCGCGCGCGAGAGAGAGAGACACACACACACACACGCAAGAGAGAGAGACACACACGCGTGCGCACGAGTAGAACCATCAGCTCAGTTGTGATCACATGACGCTCAGCAGACAAAGTGTATGCATACTACTCATATTGCAAGACCTCGCTCGTTTATCAAGTCAAAATTTATTAAAAATTTTTGCTCATCTTGCAAAACACTCGTAAACCAAGTTACTCGCAAACCGAGGTTTCACTGTACTTATTTATGGAGCATTGAATGGACAAGCTCCAGTCTATTTACCCAGTCTCTCTATCACACCTACTGCCTCTCGCTCCCTTAGAGCTCAGGCTCAAAATCTGTTAGCTGTTCCTCATATTAGATTAAAAACAAGGGCTTAAGAGCCTTTCAATCTTATACATCAACAAATTGGCACAATCTCCCTCTTCACCTTCATAGAGCTGACTCTGTGGTTTCGTTTAAAAAACAGTTAAAAAACTTTCTTGTTTAGTCAGGCTTTTGCTTTGAGTCTTATTGTTATTAATTTAATTTTTATTTTATTTCTGTTTATTTTATTTTAATTTACTTAATGTATTTGTTAGATTTTACTCTGCTGTTTATCTTAATGTGTCCAGGTCTTGCCTAGCTTCATCTTTTTCTTTTTTTTTTTTCTTTGTGGCTTCTTGTCTGCAAAAGGCACTTTATAAATAAACTTTACTTACCTACTACTTACTTCCTGGGCCTGCCGGGTTCAAAGATTTAAGCCTATCTTGCTTGCTTCACGACTATTAATTTTGGTTCTGGTGCCTGCTTCTTTGTACTCCTAGTTTCAACCCTAACTTTATTTTGATTCAATTCCATTTCCTGATCCCTTTGCCAGTTTTTGTTTGTAGCAGGAAAGCATTGCTTTAAAAAAGCAGATGGCCTTGCCTATGCTGCGACCCAGGTGAACTGCTACCTCTTCTATCTGTCATTTATTTATTTACTGGCAGAGTAAGCACATTCTGTAAAAAGCCTGGGGTCCTAGAAACTATTGAAATCATCAGAAAACAAAATTGAATTGTAGAGATGTCAGGTAATTGGAAGGAACTACTCTGGCCATCTCTCTCCTAGGAGGTTTTGTTTTACTGATGTGCTCGCATCGCTTGTGCATTAGTGGCTAAAAGACTTTGTCTTTCATCGGAGGTTTCATTTTGCCGACGTGCTTGCATCGCTTTTGTATTAGCGGCAGTAGGAAAAGTAAAAGGGATATTGTTTTGCTGACATGCTGGCCTCACTTGCATATCCTCAGAGGTGGAGCCCTTACCCCGACTTCACCTTTCACTTCCGGGCTGGACAGATACACACACTTCCACGCGTAGACGTTTATATACAAGATTCCTTTTTTCCCTCCATGGCAGTACAGTGGCTTTTCATGAGGAGAATTTGTGACCCATGCTTTAAAAGTTAACACTGATGCCTTCATAAGTCCAGGGTTGGTCACTGCTTGTATGAAGTTTACGGGAGGCCCTGTGTCAGTCCAGGCTTTCCTCTGGGTACTCTGGTTTTCCTCCCATGTGATAATGGCATGCACGTTAGTTGAACTGGTTATTCTAAATCTGACCCATGTGAGTGTGTGTGTTGGTCTGTGTGTGTGTAGGCCTTGTAGTTCATTGGTGCCTAGTCCAGTGTCTGTTCCTGCCTTGCACCTGATGCTATTGGGATAGACTTTGGCCACCATGAACTTGAGTGAGCAGGTCTGAGAATGTACGTTTAATGTTACCCAAGGCATTAGCACCACAGATCCCATCTGTTAGTTTAAAATAACATCTTCAACATGGGGGGACAGTTGGAAACAAGAGTAAATTTTGCACACAGAGAACCATAGACACATGGAATAAATCTGCAGGTAATTTGATAAAGAGCAGAACTTTGTGGACCTTCAAAACCCGATTTCTTGTTAATGGACAATCTAGAGAGAATGTTGGGCAGAACTGCTTGTCAACACTGCTCTAATGTGAGTTCAGTTCATTGGTTGAACCTTCTGAATGAGTCTAATCCTTGACAGACTAGAATTTCCTGCTTTGTGACTAATGCTGTTGGTATGAACCAGAGTATGTTAGATATTAACCATTTAGTCATTATTACTCTCTATCATAGATAACTGGGAGAGATTTACTGTCCACATGTAACTGATTACAAATCAAGAGCTGCTTCTTGCAATGTTAAGTGCTACCTCAACAATTCTTGTTCTATAACCTTCTATGGGAAGTTCTGTAATTTTGATTGAAAGGATGGGTTGTATTTTTTTCAATATTGGTATAGCCTCCGGCTTCCAAATACCATGGAATGAGCTAACTAGGTCAAAAACACAGATTAATGGATTTCCACCAGAAATCGGTTATAAACAAGCCGGTCTCATGTGGTGAAATGAAGGATTTTAAGGTGTGATCAATGAAATACTAGTCTATATCAGGACACATTCATCACACAACCATGCTCATTTCAAAATAGGTTTGATAATGGATAGCAGAGGCGGCTTTAGGGGTGTGCGGGGCCTAGGGTTGACCAACCCCATGCGGGGCTGGTTACATCAAATGCTGTTGCCGGTATGTGTGGACTGTATAAACTTGCACATGAATTTAATAAAAATAATATTAACATGCACCATACTTTCTCATTACAGTATTGAGCAAAATTTTTGCAAGATAATACATGGACTTTATCAAAATATAACATATAATATAAAAAGCATTTTGTAATTCATGACAATACCACAACAGTGCGAAATGCGATACGTCATGTGGAAATTAGCAAGGCCTCTTCTACAAAAATACCCAAATTGCATGTATACTCTGACTCTCGATACGCAGGATGTCATAGTCATAAGTCACGTTGATGTCATGTCTGCCGGTTATCATTAGCGATACATGTTTTTGTGCATTAATATTCGGACTATGGAATGTTTTCAAAGACGTACATATATGGAATTTGACTTTGAAGAGTGCTTTTAAAAGGATTCCTCTTAGAAGCATCTTATATATATATATATATATATATATATATATATATATATATATATATATATATATATATATATTGTCACACGCGCATGGACTCTTTTTCTCCCTTGCCTGTAGACCATCCCGGGGATTTCACCTGGATCACCTGACATCACTTCGGGACTGAGCCAATGGAAGTCGGCCACACCAGCTCCAGTCCCTCTGATGTCACCTCCGCTCTGAGCCAATGGTGGAAGACCACGTGCGGATCCATACGACCTCACTTCCTGTCTCCCCTTTAAAACCTGCCCCTTTTCCTTTGTTTCTTTAGTCTTGTTTTGGACTCGGTTGTGTGCACGTCAGTGCTCTGTATTTTGTGAAAAGAAAACGACTTTTGCAGCCAGGATACCACAATATACGGGTGGCTGCCCCAACTCTTTATCTGTCAATGTCTTGTTCGGTGTGACAATATATATATATATATATATATATATATATATATACTGGAGAATATAACTTGACAAATCCACTCGAATGGAACACATGGACCACAAAAGTGTGGCCCCCTTCGGCGCGGAGCCTGGGCCAGTCGCCCCATTTGCCACCTCCAGACGCGGCTCTTGATGGATAGTTAGTTGACCTAATGCCATTTCTTTGGATAGTGAAAGGGAAGTAATATAAACTTGAAGAGAGTGTGCACACTCCACTTCTTATGAAGCTGGTAACCAAGAATATTGAGGCACAAGTTGTACCATTCTGTCATCCTATTTCATTAGCATTTCTCAAAAAAAATGTCCAGCCCCAGAGAAGTTGGGTCACATCAGTTTATCATGTAATCTAGGCATTTCCCAGCATTCAATGGCAGTTTAATTTTGTAATGACAGTTGATAATGTTGAATTGTGCAGAATACCAGCGGGACTGAGTCCACAAGTAAGGAGACATTAGGGAGAAAGAAGCTAAATTGGCTTAATTGACACCCAGCCATTTCATTGATAAGATGTCTCAAGTGTGGGCCACAGTTTCATTTTTAATATATATTGCAATACCGAGAAACAACAACACATTTGGGACGAACCAGCCAGTTAGCAATAATGTCATCACCAGTTCTGTTGAAAACTAAAGCTTTAGTACACTGTGGTGTTGAATCATAATTGTGAGTCATCAGTAAAGTGTCAGGGTGCGCCATACCCATTCATAAAGGCTTGCTGTTTTGTTTTGTGCTTCTGATTTGTTTTGTTTTGTACTTGTGCTGAGTTTTTAAAAGTCTTGCCTGTGGGCACACATGTTCTTTCATGTCTGCTATGGAGTGCTCGTGTTATTATGGATGGCACTCTTCTAGGAACAATTTTTGAAAAATGAAACTTCTCTAAGACAAAAGTGATTAGTACGGCAGTAGCAAAGCTTTTAACTTTTTATTCAGTACATTGCTGAAGTCACTTGTTACCTGATTGATTTGTAGATATGATCCTAGTAGAACACAAAATATAAAATAAAGATTTATTAGTATTTATATGGATTTTGTATGTTCTTTCCAGAGTTTTACTCACAGTCTTCTCGCACATCCGCGTGATATGCAGGATAGTTTGATTTGAAATTGACCTCATTTAAGCATCTGTAAGCAGGCCCAGGCACGGACTGCCACTAAGGTTCTAGGTTAATTTCTGCCATGGACCAAATACTGACAGCTGAATTGGATTAAGAATGTTTGAAACTGTTATGTTTTATTATTATATATTATTATTTCATCTGTAAAGTCTAAGGGGCAGGATATTTATTCAGGATTTCGGAGACAACCTCTGGGCTTGTCATCCGTTAATACAACTGTGTGCTGAGGGTCACCTAATGCCTTTGCTTTAATTCTACCTGCAGATGCAGCGATGGATGGTGGGCTGCTGATTGACTGCACTACCTGGTTCCCATGCACCTGGACCCGCCTCTTCTGCTTCACACTCCTTATAACTGGGGCTGCCACCATCATGAGGTCAGTCTATACTAAGACTCCCATCTTGAAAGATGTATCAATGACACACTAACTTGTTTTGTTATTTTTTAATGAAATATACAGGGTTCACCACAAGGTGCTCCAACTCTTTATCATCTCACCTTCGTCTTTGTTTTTTGTATATACACTGTATATGTATTTTCCACTTTTTATTGTTATACAACATTGAATCACAAAACTGAATTTTTTTTTGACATTGATCACCAGAAATAGACTCTTTAATGTCAACATGATAGCAGATCTCTGCAATGTTCTCTAAATTAATGACAAATATAATACCCTAAATAATTGTATAAGTATTCAAGTCAGACTTAAGTATGTCGGCACAGATCTCTATTAGCTTTGCACGTCTGGATACTATCATTTTTCCTCATTCCCCTTTGCAGATCTGCTCAAACTCTGTCAGGTTGCATAGGAATGGTGATTGAACTGCTTTTGTCAGGTCCAGCCACAAACTCTCAATTGAATCGATTTCTTGACTCTGACTTGGCCATTAACATTGTTGTTTTTAAACTATTCCTGTGTCATTTTGACTGTGTATGTGGTTTCATTGTCTTACTGGAAAACAAATCTTCCCCCAAGGCACAGGTTTCTTGCAGACTGAATCGAATTTTCCTTCAGGATTTCCCTGTATTTTGCTGCATTCATTTGCCCTCATCCCCCTTAAAGCCTGTCAGGATCTGCTGCAGAGAGACATTACCACAGCATGATGCAGCCACCACCAAGCTTCACACTGGGGATATTGTGTGTTTTTTAAGTAGTTTACAGTGGTTACTCTATGCCAAACATGGCGTTTAGTTTGGTGGCCAGAAGGCTCAATTATGCTCTCATCAGACCATAAAACTTTCTTCCAGCTGACTTCAGAGTCTCCCATTTGCCTTCTGGTACACTCGAGCTGAGATGCTGTGTGCAATTTTCTAACAGTGGCTTTCTCTTTGCCACTCTCTGATAAAGCTTTCACTGGATAAGCACCTGGGCAGCAGTTGCAATCAATCTAAGCACTGTAGCTTGTAACTCCTGTCATCATAGGTCTCTTTGTGGCCTCTCTCAGTAGTTGTCTTCTTTCATGACCACTCAAGTTTTTGTGGATGGCCTGCTCTAGGCAGATTTTTTAGCTGTGGTATACTTGTTCCATTCCTTAATGACTGATTTTACTGCATCCCAAGGGATATTCAGTGGCTTGTATAGTTTCTTGTCTTCAACCCCTGACTTGTGCTTTTCAACTACCTTTTCACTGAGTTGCTTAGAGTGTTCTTGGTGTTCATAGTGAAGTTTAGGACACCATATGGACTTATACAAGTTGGACTTTCTAGATAAGTTGCAATTTAGACTACAATCAACTGAAAACCCAGACAGGTAATCTTCTAATTACAATATGTAGCTTTTAAAATCAATTGGCTTAACAATGATGATTTAGGAGTGTCACCAATGTAATAATTTTGTATTTGTAATTAATTTAGACCAGTTTGCAGAACTCTGTTTTCATTTTCACACTGTAAAGACTATATATCTATACATAATTGTCTATGTGTGGAAGTGTGTGTGTCTGTCTGTCTGTCCCGGAAGTGAGAGGGTATGTCACGAAGCTCAAAGAAATCGACTGTCTCCAAAATGAAACAGCCAACAAAAGAGAAACTCACTTAGCCACAAATAGACAAGCAAGGTGAGCACATTGGCAAAACAAAACCTCTGAGGAGAGAGAAACTCACTTAGCCGCTGACAGACAATGAAGGTGAGCACGTCCGCAAAACAAAACTACTGAGGAAAGATAAACTCACTTAGCCGCTAATACTCTAGTGAGTTGAGCACATCTGCAAAACGAAACCGCCGAGGAAAGAGAACCTCACTTAGACGCTAATTGACTGATTGAAGTGCCAGAATCCATAGTTTCTAGGAGCCCAGGCTTTTTACAGCATGGGCTTACACAGCTAGTATATATCTTATATATAAACATCTACTCGTGGAAGTGTCTGTCTGTCTGGTCCGGAATTGAAAGGTGGAGTCGGGGTAAGGACTCCACTTCTGAGGATACAGACTCGCTCAGCCGCTAATAACATAAGCGAGGCGAGCACATCGGCAAAATGGTATCCCTTTTACTTTTTCCAACGTACAAGGCACCAGCTCCCTGGGATGCTGAATAGGGGAAGCAAGTTCATAGAGAGATAAGTTGGAGTTTGTTGTTTGCCGTGCCACCATGTCCAGAATTGGTTGCTGCTGCAGTCCTGGACTAGATAGTGTGGGTTCCATAATAGATAGTTATTGTGTCTGACAATTAGACACACTTTAACAGATCCTTACCTAAACTAGCTTTATTCAATGTGGGCTCACCTTGCCAGAACCAATTCAGGCAGCATCAAGTACAAAGGATGATCCAACCCTGAATGGGGGTTCCAGTCCCTCTCAGCTCACCCTCCTTTGTTCATTTTGAGTCATTTATTAACCTAACCTTTACATCTTTGGATGTGGTAGAAACAGTCATTTGGACACAGGAAGAACATGTAGACTCCACAGAGACAATAACCAGGTCTCATGGAGATATGAGGCAGCAGTGCCAATCACTGTGCCATTTATATTTCAGAGCAGGAGAAATCAAATGCCCTGTAGTTATCCTGTTTATTTTATTTACGTGAATGATGGGGATGAAGGTGGCTTGTAGATCTGTAAAAGCTTTGAGCTCTGGATGGGTTTTAACTAAATGCAGAGGATTAGCGACTTTGTTTGGTGGAGGAGGATTTTTTAATTACTCTTTTATTGCATTTTAGCCAGATTACTGCATCATTGATTGCTTGTTTTCTGCACTGAGTTTTTTTTTTAATAATCTGGTTAATTGGTTGCAGCTGATGTCTGCCCTTTAGATTACTAGGAGTGCCTTTGCTAGCACTTCATTCCAAAAAAGGAGTCTCAGAGGGAGGAAATGGAGTTCAGAAAGAAGGGACACAGCAAGCACTTGGTGCCGTGCTGGAAAATGTGGGTCCTGTGTGCTTAAATAACTCATTAGCTGCTGCAGTAACCTACTATTTTACATGAGTGCACAACATTTGTACAGCATGCAATGTACTTTCTGCATATTCAGTCCATATACAACCATTTATTTCAATTCTGCATCTGGGGAGCACTAGGTGCAAGGCAGACCAGATGTTAATCCGGCATAGTGCATGTTAAACATACCCATACACAAGGTTATATTAGAGTTAAAAATTGATTTAACATGCATGTTTTTGGTGGGCGGCACGATGGCGCAGTGGTAGTGCTGCTGCCTCTCAGTAAGGAGACTTGGGCTCGCTTCCCGGGTCCTCCCTGCGTGGAGTTTGCATGTTCTCCCCGTGTCTGCGTGGGTTTCCTCCCACAGTCCAAAGACATGCAGGTTAGGTACATTGGTGATCCTAAATTTTGCTTGGAGTGTGTGTGTGTGTGCCCTGCGGCGGGCTGGCGTCCTGCCCTGTGTTGGCTGGGATTGGCTCCAACAGACCCCTGTGTTAGGATATGGCAGGTTCGAAAATGACTGATGACTGTTTTTGGTTGTGGGCACCTAAAGACATGGAAATACTATTCAAGCTTGGCACCCATCAAAGGATTTGTAATGAGCTCTCAAGGTTTAAAAGAGGGCAGCACCCAACAGAATAACATTACCCAACCTATTTTATGCATTTCATTTAAAATAACAGTAACGACAGTCAATGTTTACTATCGCAGAACCATTAACATGTTAATCCACCCACTCATTATGCTGTACTTCATCTTTCATGCATGTATGCCTACATTTTTAAACAGCTCCATATAGGGCACAAAAGCACATATCCCCATGGGACCTGTTTGGAATTACCAATTAAATTAAACTGCATGTCTCTGGAGAATGTGACAGAAAAAACCATGCAGACGTAAGGAGGGGACAAACTCCACATGGACACTGACCTGGTGCGGGATTCAAACCCAGTGTTAACCACTGTGCCACCATGCTATCCCACGGTCTTTTGTAATGATTGCATGTATTATTAACACTTTTATCTAAGACAACTGACAAGATCAGGATATGTTAGAAATGTACAATTGGAGCAGAGGCAGGTTTGAGGTTCAGTAGCTCACAATCAGGACACTCATCAAGATTATTGGCTCAGACTTAAAGTTAAATATGGAAATTCACAGTGAGCTCCATGTTAAATCATGTAGTCAGTCGTTATTAATAGGACTCATCATAGCCAACGCTATTAAAAAGTGGTATCTGTGAATGTTCATATATAACACCTCCATGAAGAGAACTATAACAGAATTATTCACAAATTAACACTGTCTGTCCTCATTTAATATAACATTTTTTTATATAACGCAAAGTTCACTCATGCACTCATTTTTAAAAGCCTATTTATTCCATTATTAGGTCCAACCCAGGATGAGAGAGATGCCAGTCCTTTGCAGGGCACAGTCATTGGTACATGCCTACACACACTCATAGAGGACCAGTTTAGAGCTGCCTATTCTTTTATAGGTTGGAAAAAGTAGGAGCTCAAGAAAATCCATGCAGATGCAGCAGGAATTTGCAAACTCCACTTATAACTTGAATAGTGAGGCAATGATGCTAACCAGTAATCTTTCATGCCATCTTGAATTCAGTTAATCAGCCTTAATTGAATGCAGCGCTTTTAAACATAGCATCAAGCTAAATGCAGGAGCCACGCCATTCCACTGTAGAGCAACACTCACTCTTCAGAGTGGTCCATTAGCCTAACCTGTTTGGTTTAGGGATGTGGAAATCCAGAAAAACCAGAGGATGTGCAAACTCCACAATAAGCAATGAGCCCCGGAGTTAATTACTGCAAGACAGCACTGCTAATCACTGTGCCAGGCTCTGATGCTTCTGTAAAACTGCTGCTTAAAAATGGAGGGACCTTCTAATCGTGAGCACTATTGTAAAGTTCTTTATACAGCCATTTGTTAATTGTGCCTTCATTGTCACTGTTAATTAAAAATCTTTATATAATACCATTTACAAATGGTGCTAATAGAATTATCCTCTTAATTTTAATATTGCATAGCACTTTTGAATATGGGTGGCACAGTCAGGGTGCTGCTTTGCGGTTCAAGCGTTCTGAGTCTGAATCCTGTAGCCTGTTACTGTTCGTATGGGGTTAGAACCTTCTCCAACATTTCAGCCTGCGCTTTCCACTGGGAGTTTCCACCACCTTCATAAATACATACAATGTTAGACTGATTGCGAATTCTAACATGGCCTAGTGTGCGGAGAGATGGGACTGGTGTGCTGAACAGGGCTGCTTCCTACATTGTACCCAAAGTTACTAGGACAGGCTCTGGTCCTCTGCAAGGTTGAAGAATGTTATGTTGCATTTTAAAGTGAATACACGCTTCATGTACCTTCACAGACAGAATCAAGTCCATCACCTGTATTAGTGACCATGCTTCAAAGATTCCATTATGCCTATGATATATTTTGCTCTTCGTGTTTAGCAATGCACTTATGTGTGGTCTCTGTTTGTAGAAGAGCCCTGAAAGGGTGATAGACAAGATTTAATCTTCCGTTCTCACTGTATTCCAGAGACAAGTCCACCAGAAATTGTCACACAGGACATTGTGACAGCAGCAGGAAGCGGCTCTCAAAGTCCAATTTCAATGAAGCCAAGTATATTTGCTGCAGAGCACTCAACTTGGCAACACATATCTGCTCACTGTGCAGTGTTCCTTAGAGCTTCAGGGGCAGGAGAAAAGCAAAAGTGAGGATTTACACAGACTGACAGAAGATAAGAAGTTTGTAGTCCTTAAGGAGAGATGACATACAAGAGAGGAGCTGCCTAGACACCTACAGGTATACAACAAAGTGAGGAGTGATCATCTCAAGTTTACGTGAAGGTAGATAATGTGTGGTGAAAAAAGACTTGCCCCAGTCTCAGGTATATATTTGTTGTGTTTGAGGCATTCCCTGAGGTCATAACAACAGGGATGTTGGTTTAGGTGCATTAGACGTAACTGTACCCGTGTGTTTAATTGATCAATAAATATGCTTGTATATTTAAGGACTGAATCACTAATACTGTGTGGGATCTATGTCACCTTCAATCCCTGCTTACTGCAATAAGAACCTAACAATCTATCTCCTGATGAAACAACACAAAAACAATTAAAAAACTATTTTGAAGTAAAGCTTGCACAAAGCAAGATCCCTCTGTGATTAGGAATATAACTAGAATAAACAGTCAGCCATCCATCAGACCAAACACACAGCTGACTGCCAGTCTTCAATACTAGAGGCAATTGATCAGGGTGTTGATAGTTCATATAACACCAGTTTAAAAAAAGAGGATTTCTCATTTCCATTATATATATATATATAAATATATATATACTGTATAGAGAGAGAGTTTATAATCCAATTTCCAGCAATAGTCTAGGATTAGTTTTGGAGCTGTTTTAGAGAAAAGCCAAGCAAAATGACACCTTTTATTGGCTAACTAAAAAGATTACAATATGCTAACTTCTGAGACAACTCAGACCCCTTGTTCAGGCAGGACCTATATTACTAAAATAAAATAAGCCCTGCTGGATAATAGTGAGGGGTAAGAGTAATAAAAGGTCCTGGAGAATAAATGTTTGAGGCAAAAAGGGAATATTCACAGAAACAATGCAAGACAGGTCGCTAGAGACAGCAGAAAAACAGAACCTGTGGGACAATCACAAAACAAATGAAAAAATGTGAGAGTGAGACATGTGACAAATGGGATCAGCGGCCAACTGTATAGCATAAAGCTTTCAAGAAGAGAGGTATAGGTGATGAGCAGCTTTAAACTGATCACAGAGATAAATCTGAAACAGAGATAAATATAGGTTTCCATGAAATGTTGGGAGAAGAAGGGAGGTCACATTGACAGACTAAAAATAATAGTAAAGGTTTAGCAGACACATGACATAGACTTGCACATGAGGACACCCCTAGTTTATGTTTGGAAATAGCTAGCACAAAAGTTATAAAGAGAGTAGGAAGGGAATGAAGAGGAGGTTGGAGCACTGTTTACTTCAAAAACTGATGTGAACTGAAATTGGAAAAGAAGGAAGAATTTGGGACAGAAAAACTGGACATCAGTAACAGGAACCTCAGGAGTCAGGAGTGATTAAAAATATCAGCCAGGTATTGTATTACCTTGATCTGCCCAATGGTGGAAAGGATACAACAAGCAGGATTGTGGAAGATGTGGGTGTAGCTTTACCATAAGGAAGAATAGCAGAGATGTTTCTCATATGTTTGCCAAATCTGGAAAGCATATGATACTTAGGTACTTAAGGAAGGAAGTAATAGAAACAACAGAGAAAGAAATTGTAAGAATAGAGAGTTCAGTTTGGGAAACCAGGACAGTGGGCTACTGGAAGGGTTTAACTTGCACCATAGTGACTGAATATAATATATAATGATATAATTCTTAATCAAGTAAGAACACTCCTTTTCCAAACTATCACTGATCACAATAGAGTGCTTAATGGGAGCTTATTTGTCATTCCAAAGAAAGCCAGAGAGAACATATTTAGGTTCCAACCATCACTTTATGTTGATGAGAGGGGGAAACATAGCCCTATGAGATTGGTGAGCCTATGTTCATTTACCTGAAATACAATGGCAGCAGAAGTAAGAACCATGAGAAAAAGGTTCCAGGACACTCTTAAGAACACAATAGTAATTAGATCTTAGCAAAGAGCAACAGTAAAGGGTTCAAGTGAAATGTTAAAAAGTAAGTGGGAACAATGAGAGGTAAATATGAAAGAAAACTGAAAGGAAAAGAAAAGTGAAAACAGAAGGAAAGAAAAAATAAAACAAATAATAAAAAAGAAGTAAGGAGGATAAAGGATAGTCAAGAACCTTTTCGAGTCTGAATGAGCTAAGAAAGAGTTGAGCTGGTAAGAATTAATACCGTAGCGATGGAGAGTAACAACTTGATCAGTTTAATATTGCTATGCGCAAAACCCATTCTTTTATACAGTCAAAAGTCTTCTCCACTTAGGCGCAAGAGAGTTGCTTCATTGGAACAAAATGGATGCTGCATCTCTCTCTATATATTAAATCCAATGTCTGTCTGTCTCTCTGTATATCTGTCTGCTTTTCACAAGAGAACTACTTAACAGATTTAAAATTGGGGTTTTTTCTACAATTTGCTTGAACATTCCAGTTGATTTTGCGATTTCTCTCATCATGCTAAGAATCATAGATCATTTGCAGAAGTGATTTATTCATGGTAATCTGAGACAAAGGCTGCATGCTGAGGGGAGGGGGAAGCGTGACATCAGGAGTGGGGAGCTGGGTGGGTCTCTCCTCACTCACGTGCCAGCCCCTGTTTGAGTTGGTCTACCTCTCACCACGTTTTGGAGTGTACCTTGCCTCCACTTAGCTAGTGATACCTGTTTGTTTGTTAATTTTTAAAGTTTGTCCTGTTTCACTACTGTACAGGCGGAGCCGTGGGGGACAGCTACTTCATGATACTAATAGTCATAAATAGGATGGCTGCGCGATCGGACGCAGTGGCCCCTCTCTCTCCGTATGTAGTACCAAATGTGTGTTTTAGTGAATGTTTGGGTTCGTTATGTTTGTGCGAGTGGTTGAGTAAGTTCGGGCATAGTCAACTGACAACGTTGATTACAAGATACTGTCACCATTGCATTTTAAGACACAAAACCAAACATCAGATCTTGGAACAGAGAGTTACAGAGACGCTTCGGTGCCTGGGACTTCTCCGTCCATTACATCACCAGACTTGTCTGCTGTATCTTACCCACAGAAGAGGCACTGGAAGCGGTGTGAGAGAAAATGGAAGCGGGGCAAGTGTGGTGGAATCCAGGCTAGGCTAGCCGCTAGACCGTACAGACCTGCGATACCATCTCTCGTCCTGGCCAGTGTACAGTACGTTCACTAGACAATAAAATAGATCATATTCAGCTTCTCAGATCTGCGCGGCATGACGTGAAGAACTGCTGTGTTTTTATTTTTACGGAATCTTGGCTTAATGACAACATCCCGGACTCTGCTATCCAGCTAGCTGGGCTAATATGCTATCGAGCTGACAGAGCCTTTATGGAAGGAGGTGAGACTCGTGGCGGGGGAGCATGTGTATACATTAGCGACGCTTGGTGCAGAAATACTATCGTTGTGCATAGACACTGTTCTCTGCTGGCGGAGTTTAATATTATTAAGTGCCGACTCTTCTTCTTGCCGAGAGAGTATGCATTGATTCTGCTTGTCACTGTATACATCCCTCCAACCGCTAAAACCAGCGATAGGAGCGAGGCGCTTAATGAACCAGGCCATTCGTGAACAACAAACAGCGCACTCATCACAGCAGGAGACTTCAACCATGCAGATTTAAAAGCTTTATTGCCTAAATTACACCAACATGTGGACTTTCCTACAAGAGGAGACAACTCACTGGATTTGGTGTACAAAACCTACAAGGGAGCCTACAAGGCCTCCCCCAATTAGGTCTCTCTGATCACATCACCATCATGCTGAGACCTGCATACAGACCCTGAGTGAGAACCATCAGACCAACACAAAAGCAGGTACGTGTGCGGCCAGAGTTTGCCTCCAGTGCCCTGAGGGACTGTTTTAGTATTACAGACTGGGACATTTTCAAACAAGCAGCCACTTACAATGTCCACACAGACATTAAGGTTGTTACAGCATACATTGCAAAATGTACTGATGATGTCACCCATTACAAAAATATCACTGTTCGTGCTAACCAGAAACAATGGCTGACAGGAGAGGTCCACAGGCTTCTGAGGATCTGTGACGCAGCCTTTAGGGCCAGTGGCACTGCAGTACTAGCAACACCCAGAGTCAACCTGTCATGTGGCATCAGGGAAGCAAAAAAGTAAAACAAGAAAATATCTGGACAGTTTAGCAACACCAGAGATGCACAGTCTCTCTGGCGTGGCATCCATAATTACCAAACCCCCACCACAGACGTGTGAAGGTAACATCACACTGCTTAACTGCCTAAATGACTTCTTTGGCAGGTTTGAGACAGAAAAGAGCACATCAGCACAGAAAACCATCTCCCTCCTGGGTGAGCAGGCCATACGTCTGGCCCCAGCCAGTGTGCAGAGAACCCTTTCTAGGATCAACCCACGAAAGGCAGCTGGACAAGACAACATACCTGGTTGTGCTTTGAAGGATTGTGCTGTGGAGCTCAAGGATGTCCTTGCTGACATATTCAACATCTCCCTGGATCAAGCTGTTGTTCCCACATGTTTTAAATTCACAACCATAATTCCTGTCCCTAAGAAGCCCCTCCCATCTAGCTATAATGGCTATCGACCCGTAGCACTGACTTCCACCATCATGAAACGCTTTGAGCAGCTGGTTATGCAGAGCATTAAGTCCATTCTTCCCCCCTTCCATGACCTGTTTTAGTTTGTATACAGGTCAAACAGGTCCATAGAGGATGCCATTTCTGCTGCTCTCCATCCAACCCTCACCCACCTGGACTCAAAGAACTCCTATGTGCGAATGTTGTTCTTAGAATTTAGTTCAGCATTCAACACAATAATTCCCCATCAGCTAATACAAAAAGTCAGCCAACTCAAACTCAAGACCTCTCTCTGCGACTGGGTGTTGGACTTTCTTACAGGGAGGCCACAAAATGTGCGAGTCGGCAATAACACTTTTAAGACCATCATGATGAGCACAGGGGCCCAACAAGGGTGTTTGTTCAGTACGTTGTTCTTCACCCTGCTGACCCATGACTGTGTACCAATCTATAGTTCCAATCACATTGTCAAGTTTGCGGATGATACAACCGTGGTCGGCCTCATCACCAACAATGACGAAGCCAACTACACGATTGAGGTGAGCCAACTGGTTCAGTGGTGTAAAGACTACAATCTCTTCCTGAACGTGGGAAAGACCAAAGGGATCGTGGTCGATTTCAGGAGATGTCATTCACAGCACCCCTCACTGACCATTGATGGTGTAGCTGTGGAAAGGGTGAGTAGCACCAAGCTCCTGGGGATGTACATCTCAGAAGACCTCTCCTGGTCAGATAACACCACATCACTGGCCAAGAAAGCTCAAACCCACCTCTACTTTCTACTCAGACTGAGGAGAGCACAAGTTCCACCTCCCATCATGTGCTGTTTTTACTGGGGCACAATCAAGAGCATCCTCGCTAACTGCATCTCTGTGTGGTATGGAAGCTGGACTGCCTCCTGTAGGAAGTCCCTGCAACGCATTGTGGATGTGGCCAGTAAAATCATTGGTGCCCCACTGCCCTCCCTCAAGGAGATTTTCCACACCTGTCTCACCCATAGAGCCATCAACATTGCTGGTGACTCCTCCCACCCCTTGCACTCCCTTTTTAGCCTTCTCCCCTCAGGGAAAAGGTACCGGAGCCTCCGGGCCCGCTCCACAAGACTGTCTAACAGCTTCATCCACCAAGCTGTCAGGATCCTGAACTCTGTCCACTAACTTCCCCCTTGCCCTCTGCCCCTGGATCGTAACAAGAGTCACTATCTACAAAGTACCCTGCTTCAGCTGGTATTATATAAGGACTCAATATTACAACTGTCTGTCTTTTTTGTACATCTCATAAGCTACTCTATAATGCACCTTTTTTTTTTTTTTATTGTAATTGGCTTTTGCACTAATGACCATTGCACATTGTACACAGGTCTACTTTACAAGTTCTAATGTTATTTATTTTACATGTTATACTTTATACTTTTTATATTTTATTGTACTATGAATTGAGAGAGAAACAGTATTTTGATTCTCCAGTATGTTCTGCACATATAGTGAATTGACAATAAAAGGCTATCTGATTTTGATTTGATATGTAGAAGTTAATAAATATTATATAATACCTGGTGAGAATGGATTAAAGCAGTCTGATCTGGGTGAATTAAGTTATGATTCATGATGATTATGATGGCTGCTAATGCCCCCTGATTTGTCTGTCCTGACCAGGGTATGCCAAAAGGTAATTGTAAAAGGTAAAAGGCAATTGATTAGATTTTTTAGAAAAAGTGAAGTAAAGTAGCCCAAAGAGAGAAAAAAAAGAAAAAGATTGAAGAAGAGGGGCGCTGAGGATGGACTGACCTACTGTGTAAGAGATTACCAATTTGAAAAAAAACTGACATGTTCAGGCAGACAATAAGGACGGACTGGTAAGTGGAAAGGCAGTTTCATAGAGAAAGTGTCAAGGAGGGTGGTGCGTGACAACCAGTAAGTTTACAGTCTAGCTAAAGGAGTGCAAGGTAATGTGTTCCACAAAGGATGCAGGGAGCCATGCAAAAGATACAGTGATCTGGCACAAAATTGTAAAAAATGGAGTGAAAAAGGTGCTGAGTGAAGTGTCTAAGGGCAGACAAAGAGACCGGCGAAAGAAAGCTTATCAGTTTGTGTGAGTATGTGCTGTGGATCAGAGACACTGGTGCTGCACTGTCAACAGTTGGAAAGAGTCGCATCCAGACAATGCCAGCTGCAGCATGAAGTGGAGCTACAAGTTCTGGGTGTCAGAAAGATGGGTAAACGGGGTTCAAGCCAGTGGATCCAAGTGAGAAGCTGTTGAGAAAGGTCTGGTATTATATTCTCTTTTTTATAACCTGGCTTGAGTAAACTCAACTAAAAGGGGACAGTGCTGCTTTTTTAAAGCCACTACAATCAAAAGCCATGAGTGAGGCACCCAATGGTAACACCTGTAAATTTGACTTAAGATTACAACAAGTAAAGGTGGGATTTAAAGAAAGAAATGGATGCACATGAAAATATCTCCAGCTTATCGCTTTGTTAAATAGTATACATAGTTATAGTCTTTTATATGCTTTTGAGTGCTTTGTCCTTAGGTTTGTGTTTTTTTTTTAATAGAGGTTACTTGGCATCATAATTATCTGTATGATGGTAAAAGGAAACTTTGAGAACTCTATGACTACTAATATCTGAGGTGGACACACAACCATTAAGAAGTCAGGTCCCTGCCCATGGTAAATCTCAAAGTGGCAGTGGTTGCATATGGATATTCAACTGCAGATGATGTGCTAGGGGTCGCAGCTGGGCATCAAACAGACTGGGTGATAGATGGGTTGCTAATTGCTTGAAAAAAGCAGAAAAGGAGTTCAGGAGGCTAACCATCAGGAACCATCAATTTCCCAATGCATAAGGAATCTAGAGCCTTCTTAAGTTCTGACGATATACTCAGGTAATCCAACTTGGCTTCATCATTTTCTGAAAGCCTAAAAAGAAAAAAGTTATCTTAAAAAAAACAGTCAATTTTTGTATGTTAAGACTAAGAGTTTTTTAGAGGATAATTCAAAACAGAGTTCAACAAAAGTTACTGATATTCAGAGGTTTGTTAGTAAGAGTTCCTGATTTATTTTAATGGATGAAATAGTCTTAAAGGCTTTACAATGTTAATGCCAGGCTTAGCTCCAGACATGTAATATTGAGCCCTTGTGCAATGAATTTAAAATTCTGCTTTCTTCCGCCGCAAAGAATTTAATTTATACTGTGTTCATGTGATCAATACCTTGTGCTGCGGAATCACCTCATAAGGCTGGGCCTCATCTAAAGATGACAGTTGAGAGTCAAGTTAAAGATTCTTTGTTATTGTGCATGGACTAGATTCTTTATTGTGGCGCAAAGACGAGTCAAACCTCCCAAAGGCGGCACAAGGAAACAGAACTGGGAAATCAAGAGGCATCATTATATACTTACGGTCATAGAGACAGGCCCCTTTTAAAGACGTGTTAACAATAAGGTAAGTAGGTGATTTAAAAAATAAACATGTAGTCTAATCTCTTGAGAGAATGGTGCTTCAGGAGAAAAACAAACCAAAAAAAAAGTTTTAGTTTACAGATGTAATTACTACAAAGAATCAACCAGGTTTAAATCAGAAACAAAACTGCACTTATCACGGTTGAGTGGGGAATACGGTAAAAAAGAGGAGATGGCATTATCTAACAGGGGATTCATGAATATGATTGCATTCATATCATAATCAGATATAACATCTGGCTAGTTATATATATGGGATACAGTATTGATAAATAAATGCAGCACAAGGCTATTTTTCAACCATCCATCTTTTTAATACCATGACAAAAGATACTGATATCATGTGGACCCATGTCAAATATTTTGGGCTGCAAGATGGCACCAGTCGAAAATTAACCATTCCACATTTCTTAATGTTCTCCAACCTAAAGGTGTCTACAGAGTAGCATTTATTACCAAATCCTGTTTGGATATTTGGCCAATAACCTGGATTCCTGAATAATTCAACATTGTTATCAAGGGCACTTGAACATTACTCCAGCTACACTGGCATTTCAAAAGGCAGATGAAAAATGAACATGGTGAAGAGAAGAAACTAAAAGATGTGGTAGAATAAAATAATTAAGATGGGAGGCATTTCTCTCCCACACGCCACCAATGACCAATGCAGTGACAATCCACGGTTCCAAACACAACCCTCTTCTCCTCCTGTCATGTGTGTATGCAGCCACTAAAACATCACAGAACAGCCTAAACATTAACCACCAAGGGGCACAGGGCCCATCTCTATAGCACCAGGTTGCCAATCCATTAGCCAAGGCAGTTCCAACTCCCAAAGACCAATAAACAAAAACAACATATCAAATACACCCATACTATTACTCTTAAGAGAGAAAATGAACAAAACAATACCTAGTCATCAAGCTGCAGTGCTTTTAAAGAAATAATTTATTAAAAGTAGAGGAGAATACGCCAATGCCTTGTATGTTATCCATGGCTTCCTAAGCACTTTTCAGATCATCAATCAGCATGTGTCTCAAGGTATGTGAAATCTTGGAATAGCCAGGACACAACATACAAGCATGCAAACCCATTTCAAGAGCTTTTTTTATAGAAGCCATGTCCTTCCTAGCTTGAGGTGTTACAAAGCTGAAGGCAGAAAGAAGAAAATTCATTGAGTTCAGTAGGACAGATTAAGAGTCTTCTTGGCTGAAACATACTCAGAAAATCAATGTAATTTCCATTTTCGGCATTTTCTTCAATTTCCAGGATACAAACATTATTTCTGAGGTTTTCATCTTTCCGTTCGATAAAACTAAATGATGTTACCTAACTTTCCAATGAAGTAATCTGCTTATTACAATGTTTCATAGTTTCTCTCAGCATTCTAAACTCCAATGAGATCTTCTTTTGCTCAGTTTTCAAGTCATTTCAGAAAACCCAAAGGCTCTTCTCTCAGGATTTATGCATGACAAAGAGTTGGTTGACTACAAACTGCTAAAAAGTTATCTAAGAGAACATCCCTATTTGAACCACCAGTGTACTCAGGCAAGGTTAATTTTTTTTACACAGAGAATTTTTTTTAAAGGATTGGAGACTTCGGTGTGGGGCTTTCTCAATCTAGACACCAACTTTCGAGGAGATAAGTTAGAGATTAATTATATAAATATTAAGTAACATGGAAAGGGTGAGGAAATTGAGGAAATAAAGTGTCTGCCTTAGCCCAGATCTACTAACTACACAAAGTCACATTGTCCCTAAAACTGTACAATTTATAAATCTATGATTCTAGATTCAAGCCTCCCTGATGTTAAACAACGATCACATTGGCAGTGGTGAGTGTGCAAATAAAACTCATTAACTAACAATTCACATTGTAAGTTATTCATGTTATTCACTGTTTCAGTATAACACATCAAGCACTCATCCATTTACATCAAGCACTCATTTATTTACATTTATGTTTAGTTGATTAGCAGACACTTTTATCCAAATTGTATTAAAAAAGAGGTGAATATAATCAAATAAACTTCAGACTAGGGTACTGTATGGGAACAAGTGTTACAGGACAACGATTCAAAATTGATCATGACAAGTGAAGACCTCATAACAAAATACAAGCTAGTTACAATTACGATAACGAGGTTTTCTAGAGGGAAAAAACGGTACAGTAGTGTATCATCAGCATAACACTGATAAGAGAAACTATGGGGCAGGGTGACAGGGCCTATTGAGAAGGTATCTATAGAGAAGAGGAGAGGGCTCAGCACTGGTTCTTGGGGCACCCCTATACTTAACTAATTTGGTTAATTGTTTCAGTGAGTTAAAAGAGTGGATAAATGAGAACTATATGCCCCTGAATCCATAAAAACAAAACAAATGTTAGTTTTTGGAGGGAATGAATGCTTACCGCAACAATATTCTGTCACTATTTAACTGAGTTAGAATCACCATTTGCATACAATTTAGGTGTTATTTTTGACACTACTATGTAATTGAAAACGCATTACAAAACTATCAAACATGTTTTTCCATGTTAAAATGTTGGAAGACAGAGACATTTTCTAAATATGCAAGATACTATGAAATTAATTCATACGTTTGTTTCTAGTAGGATTGACTACTACAATGCATTATTCACTGGCTGTTCAAATTGTTCTTTATGCAGCTTACAGTTAATTCAAAATACTGCTGCAAGGATTATTAAACAAACTAGAAAATACAAACACATAACTGCAGTTCTCTCTGGATCCCAGTTAAGTTTAGGGCAGATTTCAAAATCCTCTTTTTAACTTATAAAGTCTTAAATGGCCAAGTCCCTGCTTACTTATCTGAGCTTATCATTACTTACAAACCAGAACGCACATTAAGATCTCAAGATGCCAGCTTACTTAAGATTCAAAGGATTAATATAATAGCAGTGGGAGGTCGGACTTCTAGTTACAGGGCCCTGAAGCTGTGGAATCATCTGCCTGCTACTATAAGAGATACTCCTTCAGTCTAAGTTTTTAAATCCACGTGGGATTACTTCAGTTTAGCATACCCCGACTAGAGCTGCTGAAAAGCTGTGCATACTGTATTTCTGTTTGTTAGACATTTGTACAGAAATATAAGTATCAAAGTATTTTTAAACCATCACTAACCCTCTTCTATTCTGTTTCTCTTCTCAGTATCTGGATATGGAACTTGGTGCCACTGCTCTACTCCTAGGCACTTATCCTGCATATGGAAATGTTGCCTCAGATAAAGGAATTATCAGATGGAAAGATTCTCTCATCAGATTGGATGACCAGAACTGACTCCACTATAGAAAACCCAGGAAGAGAATAGGCAGCCAATTGTGACTATATTTTTCACTTTCTCTTTAATGATTTTTATCTCCACCTTTTTTAACTGGTCATAGTTCATCAGTTATTTAACAGACAGATATTGTTGGTTTCCATTTATGTTTAATCAGTTTCCACCTTGTTCTTTGTGTATTTTAACAAATCTGTATTTATATGTGTATTAATTCTTTATTTTGTAATTAGTATAATCTATACCTGTATTTTGATTGAGAATCATTCACATTACTCTGCAATCATGGAAGAGCACTACACAAAAATGACGTTGTATTGTATTATATAGTACTTGCCGGGTGCACCATTGACATCTCATCTTTCCGGGACACATGGTAGGATCTGCCAAGAGGCAGGATTTAAACCATCTGAGGGCAGCCCAAGTAATGCTAAGGTCCGAGAGGGTGGCAAAAAGGATCTTATTACTGGCAGTATTGAAGGCAGAGGAGATATCTAGCAGGGTGAGGAAAGTAGATGATGCCTCGAAACCTTTCCTAGAGTGTAAACAAAATGGAATAACGTACCTTTTATGATGAGTTGTAGCAGAGGCTTTGGTTTTAAAGATTCAAACCTCCCCCTGTAATGAATGGACGAAACATGAGAACCTACTCCAGATCCAATTGCACCAATTTTTCCACCAAAAATCTTAAAGCCGCTCGTGAACTATCACAATATGGAGCGCTGCTTCAGGTACATTATCTTATTTTCATGTGAGAATTTTCATTTTGTGAGAATCGGCCCTACTAGAAAGCAAGCAATGGTGAGTGCACCTATAAAACTCTTTATGAACATCATTTGGATCAAACTTTATCAAGTATAACAGCTATTAAAATTAAAATTACCCCTCTCTGCTATACACAATAATTCCAGCAGTCTTTAGATTACTCCCAGCTCTGATAACAAAGGCAGACCACGCAAATTTTTAGAGTGCTCCTTCATTTTTTAAATCTATAAAACATACATACACAAAAGCTCATTGAAAAGTAAATGATTACCAAAAGACTAATGAAAATATGATTGGTAGCATGTTACATATGAATAATAACACAGAACTAAAAAAACGCCCCTGCTTTTGGGACTGCATGTTAGAATGTGAAGCGGCTTTTTAAAGCCGACCTAATTAATGGTGCAGGCAAAGCGAGTGCTATTCAATGCTCCAACCTGAAAAATACAAAAGGCCGCACACTGTGACATTTAGCATTAATGTGAACAAGTTTAATTCACGCCACTCACGTTACAATTTGTCAAAAGATGTGGTGGCACGAAGATGCCCTATCAAATTACCATCGTCTTAAAAAAAAAGATTCTAGCATGTGAAAGAATGAAGTCTTACTCAGGCAGTTGGGCTACTGTCTTCGTGTATGGGGTGGTCTTTGTTAATTATAAGGTACATTAAACTGTTCTCCAGTCTGTGGTGTAAAGAGTTGCCCCTTTTTAATTCCAGTTGCAATTATGAAACAACATGGAATGCAAGGTTCCTGACATCCGAGCTTCACGTGGGCGGCATCTGGGAATGAGAGCAAAGGCAGCCAAGCTAACCTGCTATTATGTGCAGCAGGCCGCTTCCAAGCAGTCATCCCAGACAGCGTTGTGTTGGTCACAGGAGCAGCCTGTGACTCTCCAAACGTGTGCTTTTGGTTTGTGCTTAGAGGAACTCTCAGAGCTAGAAGTGATACTGGGGTCAGTTGCTGAGAACTTACAAGCAGTTTACAAAAAAGAAAAAATGGAAAGACTTAAGGGGACCAAATGGGATGCATCTTAATTCTAAAATTCCTATAGATGCCCCGTGCATGGTACAAGTTCCCTTAACGAACGTTGGCTGGGCTACAATAATAATATCTGAGCCTATAAAGAGGCATGATTTAGTCATGGGCTTATTCTCACCCTCCCCACACATTTCACTTAATCTTATGTTTCCCCATGGTGGCTTTCTCACCACTGTTCCATCTAGGGTTGATTCCTTCTTTCTCACCAGTCTTGATGGAATAGTTTCCTGCCCCCTATAACGCTCTTACTGAAAGATCAATCGATTGATAGAATATGTGAAAATTACTCATCAATTTCCCCTACTTTGGCTATGCAAGTATGGAACTTTCTCTACTGAGGAATTCGCTCAGAGTGTAGCACCCCCAGACATCCATTATCCTCCCCGAGACAGCAGTGGTGAGAACTGAACACTGGTTACTGAATAGGAAGCAGCAAGTTCTACCACTCAGCTGAATGAGATCTCTTTTTAGGTGACTGGTAAAAATTGTTGCTTATAATTCCAGTGACCTGTGCTTGTGTCCCAGCAGTCCTGTCTCAGGGATGAAGTCGACTATGTGTAATCATCAGGCTTATGAATTTTATTTTTATTTATTTATTTTCCCAACTATTCTCTGGGTTTTAAAATTATTCAGAGTTTTGAAGGTAAAAGAAGCTATTGGTAATATTTAGCTTTCTTTCCCATGTTTTTACTACTGCTAAGTATGAGACACATTCTCCTAATATGGTATTTTATTTATCTTTTGGACACCAACATACTGGGATAGTTTTGTTGATGACTGCTATGTCATTTTTAGTTTTTACAACCAGAACTGTGTGACACGTAACATTTTTATTGCAGAGGCATAAAGGCTGGCATTGTACACTTTCTGGTCATCCAATATTTGGATTTGTGATTGGGCAGCTTTTCGTGCCTTTTTTATTTCTGTATTACTGGTTATAACAACTTTTCTGTCCTCTGACTATAAATTACATCTTTAATTTTTTTTTTGAGCCTGGTTATATGCTCCTTTTTCACACACGACTTATACTGCTCTGCTATTTAACCACGATTGTGGCTACACATCATAAGATTTGCTTATTTGATGTTAATCTTCCCAGTTATGACCCTTGCTTAAATTCTGGTCTGCAGTATCCTGATTCTATTTTCTTTCTCAAAGCTGCTGTTGCTTTCTCCAAGCAGTGCAATGCGAAACACAGCATCACCCTAAATGAAATTTTTACCAGTTCCTCAACAAACTCCATCATCACTGCTTTTGCCTTATGCCTTTTGTGAACCCATCGAAGCAGTTGTAAGTGTTACCATACATTCTGAGATTGAAATAGCTTAAAATCTTTTATTTGGGGTGAGGTCATGACTGATTGGTGGCGTGTGATCATTTTACCCTTTGAGTTAATGAAGTAGTGATGCTCTCAACTGGGAAAGCGCCAAGGAGGCCAAAATATTCATAAATAGATGATTTATTAAATACCAAAAACATAAAGGAGGAATGAATTAAGTCTGAAAATAAAGTAGCCAATACACAGACAACCTTTTCTGGAGCTAAGAAGTCCTGCACAGTATCGATCACAACAGACATATATACAGCACATATGTGCACTGTGTGGAATAATGCACTGGCATGATAGCACATGTTGTATCTATCAGAACATCTGTCTTCTTTTCTCTCTTTCTCAAGACCTTTCTGGACCCATCCTCTGCCTTGTGCCCCCTACTTCCATCAAACCTTGCCATCACACCTAACAGAAGATGTAACTGTGTATCAGTTTTCCTTCATGGTGTTTTAAAATTCACATTCTTGCCTGAATGTGTGTAAATGTATACTTAAAGGCAGAGAAATATTCTAATTAGGTCATTATAGTTAAATCCATTTAATCCATTTAATTTTCTTCAGACGTAACCGATCCTGCGGTTGACTGATAAAATGACATGGATGGGAAATGCAAGAATGTCTTTGAGAATGCTTCGGAAATAGCTTGAGTTTTGGTGGAGAGTAGCCCAATAAATCACACTGGCTGCTCGCCAAAGCACTTGGCTTTTTAGCCCTTTCCTTGCTCTCTGATATCTTTGTTTTCTCTTGAAGCACTGATTCGGATTGCTCTTTCTGTATGTGATGACAGATTTTTGGTGTCATTTTGGGTCTCCTACATGTCCCTATGCTTTCCATGGCAAAGGAGATCTAACTGTGTGTGCCTGATTTATTCAGACTTGTTCTAACCAGACAGAATTGCTGTTTTAAATAGAATCAAAAGTTTTCTCTTTGTAACTTTTCTTTAATTGGAGTCACACACAAAGTGCAATATTTTTTAAGTTATAAAAAATCAGTGACATGCAATACACTCATTTGGAGATAATTGCCACAGTTATATTTAAAGCATATTGTAGATTTTGCTGTGTACTGCTGGTAATGTCACAATAAGCACAGCACGTACTGTGCACAATGGTCTTTTGCGTGGGGGCATGAAATCATATCATTGATATAATTGGAAAAGCATGATAACAGGGGCCGTGGTCACTGAAAAGCTTTTTAAGCAATCATTTCCATCGTTTAGTAAATTGATGTCAATTCAATACCGCATGGATGCCAGTAGGTCTCCCCCTACTCTGTTCGTCACCCAATCATTGTTGCTGTCTCATGTTCTGATGGTTCAATTTGAGTTGATTCTAATTGCAATTAGGAAAACTACCATGTATTTCAGAACTGAAATAAAGCGAACACCAAACTGGCATGGTACCAATAGAGTGCGAAAGGCATCTGATGAATTGTGAGGTACCAGTCCTGAACTGGTTATATGAGCCACCTGACGGGTGGCACTGCCATCAGTTTAAATACACCGGTAGTTTATTCTATTGGATTATAAATGTTTTATGTGTGGAAGTTCATAAATTCTAATTGTGTTACATGGCCTCCACTTGCTGGAATTCTAATTATTTAGGGTCTATATATTTAATCCATCCACCCATTATCCAACCCTCTATATCCTAACTACAGGGTCATGGGGGTCTGCTGGAGCCAATCCCAGCCAACACAGGGCGCAAGGCAGGAAACAAACCCCAGGCAGGGCACCAGCCCACCGCAGCTATATATTTAATATCTTCTATAATCATAAGAAACACAGGCAAGAGGGCAATGCCAATCAAAAAGTGTTTACTCTGACTGGTCACGTCTAGTAGATCACTACAATCTGGCCACTACACCAATGTAGAAAGGATTGATTAAACAACTCATTGACAATCACCTAGTAAAAATGAAAGGATAGACAGATTACAGTATAGTCAACATGAGATACGCAAGCACACACATTGTGACATCCGAAACTCTTTCTGTTAATATAAAATTACATTCACTTCATCACAAGAGAGTGGAAGGAATTCTGGGCAAGAGGATTCATAGCATGACGACACATGTTTTGAAATTAGGCAGAAAGGTAAAGTTGACAGGTATTCCGGCACCCGCCCACATGATGGAGTCAGGGAAATAAGAAGCCTAATTAAACAGGCCATTCAATTAAAGGTGTGAAAGAGGCTCTCGTTAAAAAGTGTGGCTGGAGTGAAATGGAGCTGAGACAAACTAAACTGTAGCATTTTAGTGGCGGAGTGTGACAGACCCTCTTTAAACCCACCTACTGAGTTCAGACATGGAGAAATATGAATCCTAATTAACGATCAGAATCAGCCTCTGATTAAAAGCTTGGCTGCGGCTAAAACGGGAATACGATATTTTACTCACTGAGGATCAGAGAAGGAAGCAAACACCGAAAGAATCGCATAAAAATCTCCTTAGTCCCCACCGTCTGTTAACTCTTGGCAGACACTGTAGACCGTTCTGTAAGGTCTGACCTCTTCCTCAGTGGCAGTTGTCATCACATAGGCAATCTTGGCAACTTGTGGTCTGAACGATATTGGGATTCATAGCAATTGTTTCCAAACTGAGATCATTTCGTAAGCAATGGATAATTCCATGTTATGTAGAGACTGCAAACAATTACAAAATAATAAAAATAATAAAAGAGTCAAAACTGGGCTTATTCTGCAAACTGTTCACAGCGTTATTTTTTATGGACAGGTCCCTCATTTATTTGAAATAATCTGAAATCTGTCTTTTTTAATGAAGGGTTCCTTTTCTGCAGTTGGAGGGACTTTGCTAAACAAAAAGTGGCAGATTTAAGGCCACAGAGATTTCTTGTCAAGCTAGGTATAATAACTGTTCCAACATCCCCCAGGCTATTTTAATCATCTTGCTTCCTGCCAGTGAAGTACTTGGGCTGATTTAATTGGCAAACATGCATTTATAGCCCAGCTCGCATTCAAGCTAAAATCAATGAAGAGGTAACAATGCCCTGACAGTGAAGGAGGGGCTTCAAAGACATTAAAACAGAAGCATGGAGTGCTGGCTAATGCTCAAGTTTAGGCCCCCTTTTGAAAATGATACTAGCACTTCACGGAAACCAGCTGCTCATTTGCAATCCTCCATGTTAGGCCCTGATGAGAAGGCGAAAAGGCCAAAATCTCGACAACCTTTTCTGCCCAGGATTGTTCTATTTTACGTATTGGTAAGGACCTGCTGAAACACATCACTCTTAAATTAAGCAGTGCCCCTTTAATGAGGTGTGAGGTCTTATATTAGGAAACACTTAATTGTAGGGTTTGATTATTGGTGTTTGCTATAATATTTATAATTATAATTTTTCTTGAAAGTAAAAATGTTAGCACTTCAAGTATGATTGCAGTCGAGTACTATGGAGATATATTTAGATTCAAGTGGCCTAACATTATACAAAAGAGTCTGAGCGATCATCTTTTTTAATGTATGATACAGACAGAGCTTGCGGTTTTTTCAATGTATTCTTTTTGCCTAAATCAAAGTCAAACAAACTCCATCTGCATTCTGATTCTGCCTCTTCCTGGATAGGATTACAGGAAGCTACAACAAATGTTAGCAGCAATAGGCACAAGGCAGGAACCAACTCTTGATTGAAGGGCTCGATATTATATTTACTATATTATGAAACACTAAGGTCTGTGTGTCCTCTCCCCCTAACAATCTGATTGTTTAGTTTGGCTTTGGTGATGCAATGAAAGAGGAATTTTGAGTATGAGACATACACGGAGGAGAAAAGGCATAAGAGGTATGCTGAGAGAGTCGCCTTCAAAGACGGCAAGAATAAAACCAGGCAGGAGATGAGAAAGGTGCCTTGAAAATAGTGACAAGAGTCCGAGAAGCGAGCTTTATGGGAATGCGCTGGAGAGACAGAGCAGCAGGGAAGAGATGTTCATAAACGCAAATACAAAGGAAAGGTGTTGAAGGTACGGCAAGGGATAGCAAATGTTTTGAATTATTCTATTACTCGTCTTTGTTAGGTACTATAGGTAATATTATATTATATTATATGATATTATATAATACACTACTGTGGTAGTCTGTTTGTCTGTCCAGGATATTAAATCACCTGTTGCTCGCAAACCGTTTGACCTATTGCCAGAAATTTGGTACAAATATACCATGTGAAGTCTACTATCCGCTTTTGGGGTGATGATTGACTTCCAAGGTTATCCCTCTTTTAATTTTTATTTTATTTTATTATAGAATCAACTCTCGTCAGTGGGCAGCAGGGCATCAATGTGGCGCATGTGTAGGGGCACCATTCTCATCCCTACCACCTTTGCGGTCACTTCCCTTACCTCTTCATATCTTAAATCATTCTTGAGGCAGATTGAAGAACTAAGTGCCAGCTTAAGTGAAAAATTAAGGAAAAAGTACTAAGTAATTGCAACACAAACACAACTTAATCAGTTTTAACGTGAAAAAATACCGACAAAAGAAGAGAAGCGGGCCGCTAGGGAGGAGAAAAAGAAGAGCTGCTCAGGAAACAGCAACTGCATCAACCTCTGAGCAAACGAATGCTAAGCATACAGAAAAAGAGGATGAAAACTAAGAATGCTCAAGTCAAGTGTAGCGTGCAATGCGCAGTTACTGGTTATATTATATTATATTATATTATATTATATTATATTATATTATATTATATTATCCTATTCAGGGCTTGTCCCTGCCTTCTAATCAATACTGACTTGGAGATTCGGACCTGTGATCTTCAACTGAATTAAGCCATTTTGAAAATGGAAGGAGGTATTATAACATAACATAACATACTCAAACTCTTTTAATCCAATTTAGGCTCACAGGAGCCATAGCCTATCCCAGCAGCACTGGGCTCAAGGCAGGAATCAGAACTGGACAAGGCACCAGTTCATCACTGACGCGTCCACACTCACACTAGGCCAGTTTAGAGTTTCCAATCAGTCGTCCATATTTTACACATATTCTATAAAGCGGACGGATATTTCTAGACTTGGATGTTAATTTGTATCTTGGAGTTTGATTCATGTATTGTATCTGGTCATGTATTACTGAGTGGTATTGGAAATGTAAGAAACCTTATTAATGAGTGGAGGCCATTCATTGTGCATCAATTTTGTGTTGTTAGTTAATAATTAAGTTGTCTCACTATCTCATCCAGCTGGTTTGTAACTACTATCACCATTTTTTAATGGACTCTGTTACAAATTCCCATAAACTTTGCAAGAAAACATTCTTGTGACTTAAACTGGTTTTGGCCTGCCGTAGTTACATATGTAACAAAACTCATAATCTCATCCAGTTGGTTTATACATTCCTCTTACTATATGTGTTTTAAGAATATATTTGGGTTGTTTGTTTCTGATTCCCGCAAACTTTGTAGGAAAACATTCTCGTGACTCTAGCTGGTTTTGGCCTCCTGCAGCTACATATGTAAGAGGGCTGAGTGGTTGTATGTAACCAAACGACTTTTTATTCAAAAAGCATTGGTAGCCATACAAAGTTCCTTTATCTCAACTGGATGAGTGATTCCATTTCATGCTCGATTTCACATTTAATACCTGGAGTTCTGTCTTGCCATCCACTGGCTGAGAGAGGAGTTAGTTGGGCAGTTTTTTTGTCAGCATCCTATTTCACATCAAGGCTGTTACGTCTTTTCGTGCAGGATTTACATCGTGCTGACGTTTTTTTCAACCTTCTTCTTCATTGCCACCAAACCTATGTGTCTTTACTATTGTACTGTAGTACTGATTGGCAATTTTGTATATGGTGATCTGTATCAGACATATGTAATGAGTACTTGAAAAAAACATATATATATATGTATATACACAGTATATATATATATATATATATATATATATATATATATATATATATATATATATATATATATATATATATATACATGGCCAGAGTGGTGGCTCTGAGGCTAGGGATCTGTTCCAGCAATTGGAAGATTGCCGGTTCAAATCTCATAAATGCCAGAAGTGATTCCACTCTGTTGGCCCCTCGAGCAAGCCCCTTAACTTGTAATCAATCCATACTGAGTATGACATTAACATGCATCAAGCACAGCAAGCAGGTCTTCCAACTTGCAGGGAAAATTTGAGGTTGATGGCAGAATTGGCACTCCAGCCACTGTAAAAAACCTCACACTGTTCCGTTCTATTCAAACTAGTGAGGTGCTAAGATATCACCAGTTGCACTGTGACATTTGGGTCCTAATTTGGGATTCTGAGGTGTTTTGTTGTGTAGTGGGTGTGGCAACGTGCTGTATCAGAGCATGCTTCCAACCAATATATATATATATATATATCACGTGAGCAGACTATGGAAGCACGTGGTAGACTTGGCTCACAAGATAAACTGGAGGACAGATGATTGTGGGACACAGCTACCAGGCTCACTTTTTCTTTAAGCCCTAGAGTGGAGGATTAGCCCTCTGAAGATGCATCATATGTTGACCGAATTATCTTGGAATTCTCACTCTTCCAGGCATTCAGATACAGAGGAAGTGACAAACCTAGGAGTTGCCGTTCATACCATGAATTGAGCCTGACAGCTCACAACAGCCCTGTAAACAAGTATTACAAAGCTGAATGTTTTGTATAGCTGAATATAGTATTGTATAGTTTCTAGGCCACTCTGCTTGGTCATGACAATTTAATTCCTGTAGAAAAAAGGTGTGCATACTTTTGCACTAGTGGTTACTGTCACCTTTAAGGTAATCTCCTTCTGCGGCTATGTGATTAGTTATACAACGCTGCCTTTGCTGGAAACATACATGGAACTCTGATTCTGGAATACCGTGGGTTCCTTTGTCACATTATGCTAAATCTCTGAAAGTCATCTTTTCATGGCAGTATTTATTTTTGGGATTCACATGGGGTTAAGTTAGGTGAATAAGGTAGATGATCCAAATTGGTAATTGATTTCTTAGCCAGTAAGCCACAGACACTGTCTGCATCATGGCTTGGAGCATTGTCACGATGGATATTCCACTGGCATCATTGTTCATATCTTCTCACTCTCTTACATCACTTAAAGACACTTGACTTTTTCATAGCATCCTCATAGTGTGCCACTTTCTACAGCTCTAATGTGTCATGTGAACATTTATCGATCTTCACATAGAGTTTGATGTTAATGCACTGCCCTAAACTCAGATACAGACTTGTACTGCTTTAACAACTGCTCACTTAACAAATGAC
Organism: Polypterus senegalus; assembly: GCF_016835505.1. Taxonomy (NCBI): domain Eukaryota; kingdom Metazoa; phylum Chordata; class Cladistia; order Polypteriformes; family Polypteridae; genus Polypterus; species Polypterus senegalus. Next base: position 51,616,113 of record NC_053155.1, on the reverse strand, counting down.
ACTACTGGTCTGGGGTTTATACATGGACTAGCTGAAACACGTTTAGACCAACATCGCCACATGGGTGATACTACAAAGCCAAGTATTGTGAGGGTGAAATGTTGGGATTCCTATTGAGAAACCAGTTTAATAACGATAACACTGATACAGATTTCTCATATTAACTGTCGACTTTCATAACCAAGCAGATTGGCAAAAATTTAAAGTGATGGACTGCAAAGCCTGTGATTGCCAGTTTAACAGTGAGAAATGCTTCACACTGAATGAGCCACTTCCTCTACCGATACATCAGTTGAATAACTATGGAAATAATTGTAATCTTGTGCTTTGTAAGTTACTTTGGATACCATTGTCACATAAATAAATAAATTTATTTGAAATTAAAGTTGTCTGAATGTCAATACCCTCTGTGACATATCGATTCACACCCTAATACCTTCCACGCTCTCTGCTATGAAATTACATCTGCTTCTGCCGAGTATAAAAGGCTAAGACTCTTTGCTCGGTGGAAGTCCAACCATGAAAAACCAAACCAGTCTCCTAAGGAAGCATTTTTTGGCAGTTGTAGCAGCTTACGGTCCATTTGTTAGATGTTTTGCATTAATGTGCTGACATACTATGAATATTCGACTGTGCCTATTATACCCACAAAAATGAAAACACATAGATATTATAGCCTTTGTTTTGGGCTTATGCCCAAAAAATTAGGTCAGCTGTCATAATTCTCCTATATGGATTTTTTTTTTCTCTTTCTAACACTAGCCTGCAGCAAACAATGCGCGCAAACTCTGAGCCTGGTGCTCTCGAGTAACCATAGGAACAGCTGCAACCAGGCTTACGGGTTCAGCAGGGGTTTTTTGTAATGTATTTTAAATTCAAATTTGCATCAGATGAAGAAGCTTCTGGAATAGAAGTTTACCTGGCAGTGGACAACTAAACATGACAGGACCCACTGATGGGAGACATCATTTATTCACGTGGATGGTATTTTAGAATTCAAACCTAAATTGTAACAAAAGCCCATTGGATCTTCTTCTGCATAATAGCAATACTAAGGCTGTATAGGATTTCCAAAGGCAGATTAGACATTAGGGATGAGCAGCTATGAAGAGAGTCTTCATTTTGTTTTGTGATCATTGGGAAAATGTTTTTTTTTTTTTTTTTTTAGAATGCATTTTCAGTGGTGAATTCTAACCCAATGCACTCCATAAGTTCATTCCTTCTACAGTTACGAGCAAAGCTAAATTTAGGGGGACACAGTGAGTCACTGTTCAAGACTGATCCAGTGCAATACATTCCTTAGTAGGTGACGCTGTCTGCAGTGCAGTCTTGTACAAGCACTTCATTTCCAATGGATATTGAAATAAAAATTACCCCATGCCTCAGCTGCCTCAACTTCATTGGCTTCCCTGGAGATATTGTATAAAGCTCTGTTATTAACACACAAACCACTCAACACTTCAGAATCCCTGTTTCTGTGTAAACTCATAAGATAACTGAAGTCTTCTGAAGGTTATTTTTATTAATGTCCAGAAGCCATGCTACACCACTCTTAGTGGCTGTTGAAATATAACAACGTAAAGAGATTGAGAAACAAGAGGAGACCATTCAGTCTCTCAAAGCTCATTTACTTTGTAAATAGCTAAACGGTCTCAGCATCTCATACAGGTGTGCTTTGGAAGTTGTCAAAGTTCCACTTCAGCTGCATGACTCTGTAGTTTGTTGCAAAGTGTCTCAACGTCCTGCATGAATAAGGGCCTCCTGAATTCTCTCTTGAATTCATTCCTCTTAATTTCCACTGGTGTGTTTGAGTATGTGATTCACTGGTTATTTGAACGATCAGCTGATTCAGTTAGGTTTGCGGCTGCCTCTTTAGGAGACTCCCTCCATTGCCATACGTCTTTAAGCTAGTAAGTCTCTGCAATGAGCTTGACTTGACTGTAAGAGCCATTTGTATAATAATATGTAAATGCCTGTATTAATGTATAAGTATAAGTTGATTAGCCGTGCCTTTGTGTACACTAAGTAGGTGCTCTATTAGTCTGTTCTGCTTCTAGCTTTAATTTGGTAGCGGGGATAAGATCATTTCTGTCAAGCAGGACATGGGGAAACAGTTTTTTGACCATTTTTGTTGGATATAGGTTTAAAGTAAAGGAAAGAGAATTTTTTGAAATATGTTTTCACAGGGCAGCACAGGTTTGCTTCCCGGGTCCTCCCTGCGTGGAGTTTGCATGTTCTCCCTGTGTCTGTGTGGGCTTCCTCCAGGTGCTCCGGCTTCCTCCAACAGTCCAAAGACATGAAGGTTAGGTGCACTGGTGATTCTGAATTGTCCCTAGTGTGTGCTTGGTGTATGTGTGTGTGTGTGTGTGTGCACCCTGTGGTGGGCTGGCTCCCTGCCCATGGTTTGTTTCCTGCCTTTCGCCCTGTGTTGGCTGGGATTGGCTCCCGTGACCCTGTAGTTAGGATATAGTGGGTTGGATAATGCATGGATGAATGTTTTGACAAGTTTAGTAAGTTTATCATGTCCTTTAATTTACTTGTGTTTAAATTATATGGAAGAAGTTACAATTAGTTTAACATATAGTAGTAGTGTTTCATACTACACATAGTACATAGTACTAATAGTTTAACCTTTGGTCCTGCTTAAAGTAGCACTTAACAAAGAGTCACTGATACATTGACTCTGCTGTTCTGCAGCTGCAATAGTAAGCAGGCAGGCATGTAGCATGATGAACCCAGTCTAACTTTCTTTTTCTGTTGACATTAATATTTTTATCTGTTTAGGTTTCTGCGGTGGGTTGGCGCCCTGCCCGGAGTTTGTTTCCTGCCTTGCACCCTGTGTTGGCTGGGATTGGCTCCAGCAGACCCCTGTGACCTTGTAGTTAGGATATGATGGGTTAGATAATGGATGGATAGATGTTTAGGTTTTGGAGATATTGATGCCGGGCTTTCATTTAATTGCCAGCCATAAAAACAATGGAATACAAATTATCTAGGATATGTCCATTGTTCTTTCCAGTGAAATCAGTAGCTTACGTTTCTATTGAAATGTATGGAATACTTCTTGGCTTACAACTCCATGTCTGCATTTATAGGGTTTTAAAGAGAAAAGCCAAGCAAAATGACACCTTTTATTGGCTAACTAAAAAGATTACAATATGCAAGCTTTCAAGGCAACTCAGGCCCCTTCTTCAGGCAAGATGTAATTTTTAAAGGTCATTATTGTCACCTTCTTTTTTCAGACCACTCTCTTGTAACTTTTTTAAGTAAGTTTGCTGCTTTGCTACTTTTTTTTCCCATTAAGAAGATATTTATATTTAATATTTCATCAAACAAAAACAGGGAGCAAAAATATATTTTAGATAGATAGATAGATAGATAGATAGATAGATAGATAGATAGATAGATAGATATATGTGACATTACAGTCATTTCTCCTACATACGTTTCTGTAGTTCTGTTGGTGTTGATAAAAGACATCCTAATTAGCTATATGTTTAAACTTCAGCTCAGTTTATTATTATAAAGCCCATTTCTGCTTGTAATCTTGGTGCACTATACATGATAATAAATATAAAGTAAGTCATTTTACAAAACTCTTTTAAAACATTTTAAGGTTCCAATTGAACTGAATGAAGCCTATCATGGCAGCAAGGCAGAAAGCAGCTGTGGGCAGTAAGTCATCCATTGCAGGGCATTAGGGGACACTCAGAGGGCTCTATCATGCGTGAAACTACAAGAAGTGGGGATCTGGATCACAGTGTTAATGCTTTTCTCTCCTTTTCATCTACAGAAGGATGCCTGAATAAAAAGTCTGTACCTCAACGAATATACCGCTATCCACCCCATTTCCGCCAAATGAAGAAAATGCTCCGTTCTGGCCCAGGGAATCACCTCATTTCCGGTCCGATCCTGATGACTTCAGTTCCATCCCTCCACTCCTGACGTCATCTGCAGCTCCATCCCTCTTCGCCACTTCCGTTATTTTGATTTGTCCCTCTATAAAAAGCCTCCTGACCGCTGAGTTTTTGTCAAATGTATCAAACTTTTTGTTGTACTTTTGAGCTTGTTGCTGATTACTGGAACCAACAACCAGCATATGGGGAGGCGCCCCAACCCTTTATCTGTCTCATTTGTTTTATTTATTATACATTATATAATAAATAAATAAATAAATAAATATAATAAATAAATATATATATATACTACTGGTCAAAAGTTTCAGAACACCTTTGTGTTCTTCAGATTTAATCAGTTAAAATGCAATGAGTGACCTAAAATGGTGAAAAGACAAGGGACGAGGAGTACACCTTTGTGACTCAACAAGCTGTATTCTGAAGACCCTAGGTGTTTCGTTTATTAAGAAGCCACCTTCCAATAAAGCCGTAATTCCCAAGGTGGGACACCAGCTGTTTTCTTACACCATTTTGTGCTTTTTTTATCATATCAATACATCTATATATCACCAGTTTGTGCAGTTGTACCTTCTCCACAGCAAGTTCACAACATTTGACCTCCACTACATATATATCAGGTGTCAGGTTTCATGTAAAGACATTATTTATAGATTAAAGATGATTTTATTATAAGAAATATTACATTATTATGTTGATTTTTCCACCCCAAGACATTTGTTTTGGAAACTTTGGTATGCCTGGTCCATCAGTACACCAGTTTTGTCTTTATGCTTGTTTTCAGTCAGTCTCATTAATTCATAGAGCTCATATACAGTCTGTACACAGTTGATAGATAGATAGATAGATAGATAGATAGATGTGGACTTTTTTTTAATAGAGTTTTGGGAGTTAATGGAATGAGTGCAGTTAAGTAGTTTAACTGGTTAGATAGTTTACCTCAGTGGCTAAGAAAAAAGGTTGTAATAATAAAGCTGCAAGGCTGTACTCAATGTATGATCATTTGACTTGCAAGAAAAAAATCCATATAGTATTTAAACAATTTTAATATAGATCTCTATTGGTAAGGTAATTTTGAATGATGTTGGAGGTACTATATTAATTAAATTCATTAAGTGTAGACAACATGTCTATGATCAACAAGTCCATGGTCAATTTGTTGAAAGCCTTCTGAAAATAATGGATCATTCAACAACCAGATTAGTATTGAGATTATTATTAGAGTTTTCTAGCAAAATATTGGATATATTACAGTCAGCCAAAATAGAAAATGAAAATGGAGATTTGTTTAAACAAAATAGCTGGAGTTAGCAAGATGTTCTAAGACAAGCAGTTCAATTTATAAAACTATGCCTATGGGCTTTGCGACATTTTTGTTTTCTGATCATGTGCAGCTACAGTGCATCCCACCATACAGTGAACATTGCTTTACTGCATTTGAATGCTTTTGATGCAAAAAAAAACTTTCTGCAGTAAGGCAGCCCAAATACGTGCTTGGCTGCACGACCGCTCCTTCACACATACAGTTAAAATTCAAGGCTTACTTCATGGCTCTGTTAATATTCTCTGATTAAAGAAAGTTTTAATTTGATTTTCTCAGCAGGCACTGCTTAATCGAGCAGTTTAAGCAAATCTGTATCATCCTCGGGGCTCTTTGCATTCTTTTTTTTCCCCGGCCTTACAAACCAAAGAGATAGCTTAGTGCTCTCGGCCCTAATCCCAAACATTAAGTAATTACATTTTTACTAGAAACAACTGGAGCACTGGAGTTCTAAATATAGGAAGAAAATACTTCCTGTGCTCTTATTACTGACATGTTGCGATAATTGTGTTTAATTATACTTGGAGCTAATTTGGTTAAATTATCTCCATCTCTGTGACTTTTTTTTAATCTGCACTGTTCTAAAAGGATTTTTTTAAGAGATTTAGGATGAACTTTTTTTTGGCAAAAACCTAACTATACATTTTTTCATTTAGTTATGTATTTATGTACATATACTGTATATTAAGCAGGTTTGAGAATGATATAATATTAGATATATACAATATATACACCCGGTGTGCCAATGTATATAGAAATACAACAACATGAGATTAGGGGAATATTAAAAATAATTAAGCAGTTATTAACATCTCTCTTGATTTCTTATTGGCTGCATGCACCCCTGTGTCATTATGAGACCAGAGGAACCTTTTAGTGGAATCAAGCACTCAGACCTGGTAACTTCATTTGGTGCATGCATGGACTTGGACATTTGCAAACAACATAATGAAGGAGAATTCATCATACTATATTCATTTTTTCACTTCATATTAAGTACACTGCTATTACTGTTTGTGCCCCCTTAATGGAAGCGTACATTGTGAGAGGTTGTGAGAAGTTTATGCACTTCACTGCGACTATAGTATATAATCCTGTTCTGCAGGGCTCATAATGGAACATTCTCAGAGTTGTAATTATCTGCTCAAACTCACCACGGATAGTAGTCAGTTGATTTGCAGTTGCTTGCTTGTTAAGCAGACTAATCTACAGTAGATGATTCTCTTTGCCACAAGTCTGGTCACTTGAGAAGACAGACTGGCTGAAAGAATGGGCGATGCTGAGATTAGATAGTGCCTGAAGACAAAGTAATCACAAAGAGTTGTTTTAAACTATAGATGGCCGGCTGTTTGTAATACTCGGAGAATAATAAAAATGTTGTGATAGATATGTAGACCCATGCGACAAGAAAGTATTATATGTTCATTTGTTTCTCACAGTACTTTCATGTAAATTTACTGTGTAGCCTTTTTTGTGGAACTTGGATATAACGACACTTAGACAGATTATATACTGTGTAAGTGTTACATATATGTACCAGAGATGGCCATCTTCCAGGACTGCTGCAATGCTTCTAGATTTTTTTATGTAGTCACACTCTTAATGAGTGGTTAATTTGAGCCTCTTAACCAATACTTAATAAGACTTGCTGATTTTTTATAATAAACTTATCTATCTATCTATCTATCTATCTATCTATCTATCTATCTATCTATCTATCTATCTATCTATCTATCTATCTATCTATCTATCTATCTATCTATCTATCTATCTATCTATCTATCTATCATGTAAGAGATAACTTTCTGTTGAAGCCACTCTTAACACTATTGCATGCTGTACATTGAATGCCAAGAGCACACAGCCATCACTACCTAAATTTTCACATCTCATGACATCTGATCAGCCTCTACTCACCAAGTCTGTACTGGCCACAGCAGCAGATACATGAAATAGTCAAAAACATGCCACCTGCATGCACTATACCGTACCAGTGCTTACACCTTACACAACACATGCTGCCATGCAATAGTTTATATACTAGTCTGTACATTTTCAGATTGTTCTCATTTGTGGTTTTCCACATCTTCTTTCTATCTTGAATTTGTGGCTACTGAAACTAGTCTTGGTTATCAGTCCATAACCAGACACAAAACATGGCCACACTTACACCATGGAAATTTAGAGATGCCACTTGACCCAGTAACATATCTCTGTAATATGAAAGGAAATTGAAATCATTAAGTGCATTCTGAGACCCCTCTGTTATATTATATTATATTATATTATATTATATTATATCTATACTAATAAAAGGCAAAGCCCTCACTCACTCACTCACTCACTCACTGACTCATCACTAATTCTCCAACTTCCCGTGTGGGTGGAAGGCTGAAATTTGGCAGGTTCATTCCTTACAGCTTCCTTACAAAAGTTGGGCAGGTTTTATATCGAAATTCTACGCGTAATGGTCATAATTGAAGCAGTTTTCTCCATTTACTGTAATGGAGATGAGCTTCAACGCCGTGGGGAGTTTCGTGTGACATCATCACGCCTCCCACGTAATCACTCAGTACATAGAAAACCAGGAAGACCTCAAAAAGCGCTGAAGAAAACATGCATTATATAATTGAGAAGGCAGCGAAACAATAAGAAGCGAGCGAGTGACATATACAACCATGTTCATGACTTCTGCTACTTCGGAAACAAAGCACGATGTAAACCTACACTTTAAATTAAGTTCATAGACAGGCTGCCGCTGGCGTTTGTAATTTAGTGCCTGCCCATATAAGGCCGTCCGTCAGCGGCAATCCAATAGCAAACTGCCATGGGTAAATATTCACGGGTGAAGGACTATGCTTATGGAGAGGAAGATGAGATGGTCAGGGTGGTGTTTGACACAAACTCAGCGAAACTGCGAGAGAAAGTTTTAAGTGCCAGGACTAAGGTAACATTAAATACAGCCATGGACATAGCACGAGATGGCACCAGCACAGCTGGGAACCTTCGATGCATGTACACCGAGTGGCTCACGTGAACTGATGCGAGTGCACAGATAAAAGGCAACAGTTCCAAAGAGCTGAACAAAACCGAATTACACAATTGAAAAGGCAGCAAAAATATGAAGCGCCTCATACATACAAGCATATTCATAAATCCAACTACTGCGGAAACAAAGCACACGTTGGAAAAAGTCAATGTCCCGCTAAAGGAAGACAGTGTAAAAAAAACCCGTGCATGCAGTGTGTCAGGTCTCAGATAAAGAAGAAGACGAGCTGTTTATTGATGCAGTAAGAAACGAATCGATGAATGAAACCTGTCATCTTTACAACGATTGACAAACACGGAATGTAACTTGAACACAACACATCCTACAAATACGAACCTGATTGAAAGAAATAATGATAATCAAATCCTTGATGACAGCAACACTCAGTAACACTCACAAAACAAATACTGTATATTGACAGTCATGTTACGTTATTTTTAAAATGTTCCCTTTTCTTTTCTAGCTTTTTAACACACTACTTCTCGCTGATACGCGGGTATATATATATGTATATATATAACCCGATCTACATACTCGAATAATGGATACTTTATTCGCCATCAATGATTGTTTTGGTAAAGCCATACTCAGTGTATTCATTAGATGAACAGTAAAAAAGTAAGAGCAAGGGGAGGATGACTTATTGAGGCATGCAGGCTGTAGTGCGCGTCAACTCTATCTGAATTGCGCGATCACATTTGAAAAATATATCTTTTCAAGTTCTATTTAGTCCATATGTGTCAAACTCAAGGGCATGGCCACATCGGCCCGGCGTGTAATTATATCCGGCCCGCGAGATCATTTTATATTAAACTGTATTATTGTTATTAAAGCCCGGGTATACGAAGCGCTGGTAACACAATAAACTACAGATCCCATAATGCAACGCTTCAGCTGCCTTGCCGAACAATTACCGCGTTAATCAAGTCTACCTTATGATGCTGCAAGTTATTGCGAAGCTAGCTCACACGATGCTGAAGAGAAAAGTTGATTCTGAAAATAGAGCCTTTAAAAACCGATGGGAGGCTGAGTATATGTTTACTGAACCCGTGTGTCTCATTTGTGGAGCTAATGTGGCTGTAATTACAGAATTTAATCTAAGACGGCACTATGAGACAAAACATCAGGGTAACCTGAATGCAATGTAGAAGATACAGAAAGCAGAAGAATTAAATAAGAATCTGACACTTCAATATAATGTAATATAAATGTAGTTCAAATATATATTTTTAAGATAATATCTGAAATATGATAAAGCATATATTTCCCTTAGTATACTGCAACAGACATATTTCCAAGCATATTGCGTATAACACTTGTAATATAATGTGTGTCCAGATCCACAGCAGATTATTGATGGTTGATGGCTTATTTGTTTATCTTGATAAACCTTAACACAGTCTTCCAAGTGATTGTAATTTATTTAAAAATTCCTGTAAGTTGTTTAAGTCAGTTATTTCACCAGGATATGTAGGCTTTAATTTACAGCCTTACTACTGTGACGGATGGCTAGGGGCCCTTTGCCCGCCTGGGGTGCCCCTGCAGCATATGTTCCAGGGGAGCAAGCATGGGAAACACAATATCTCCCCCTGGACGCTAGCTGGCAGCCTCCCTGGGTTACAGCGGTGCCTCAGACTCCCCCAGGGCTTCATGGGGGTTAGAGTGTTGTGTAGCCCCGTTGGGTTCCACAGGCGCTGCCAGGGGATGGTGCAGCAGGAGCTGTTGGACCCTTCTGGGTACTGGTTTTGCCATACCCGGAAGTGCAGCCAGATGTCGGCAGTCAAGCACCTGGAGCACTTCCGGGTGCCCAATAAAAGGAGCCAGCAACCACCACTCAGCGGCCAGAGTCGGGTGGAGGGGGATGAGGTTGCCTGGAGGAGTGGTGGTGCTGAGGAAGAGTGCTTTAATTTCGTGTGTTGGTGCTTTGGGACTGTGTAGGGCCAATGGGACACAGGGAAGACGTGTCCCACGGCTGAAGAAAAATAAGTTTATTTATTTTATACGTGTGCCTCCATGTTCAATCTGTGTTGGTCGGGTGTATATATAACACCTTTTTACACTACATTCTTATATTCAGTTAATAATAAGATTAATATTTGTTCTGTGTCACCATGCGATTTGGTATAAAACATACCTCAATATCAGAAACACCTAAGATAGATCTGTTGGATAATGTTTTCAATATGTCAGGTTAATATGTTTTTAAAAATATACTGCAACATACAAAAATGACAGGTGTCTGGAAATTTACCACTTAAACACATTTTACAGTATAACTAGAATTTGCAGCATATTTAATAATATATTGTTTTCTAAAATGTACCATATCATACATTTTTCCTAGTATTTTAAAATATATTAGGAAATATATTTTTATATTTTACACAATATAGTTTAATATAAAAACTGGCAATAACATACATGCTCTACAATACATGTCAGTATACCTTAAGATGCTGACATATATTAACCCTTGAAGTATTTCATAATATATTGTAAAATACTGTATATTCACATACGTAGTGATATATATTTTTAAAAATATATTTAACTTATATTTAATTTTTGTAAGGGGTTCTACAAGTCGGTGATAGCCATTGTGATTTTCACTGCTGATGTTTGTGGAGTATTGAGCTTGTAACTTCTCTTCAATTCAAAATATTACTTTATAAGGCAGGCTCAGTTATGGGATACACTCTTGGCCCAATGGAGGTCATGGCAAAGGAGCGATTAAAGACAAAACTGATTGCCATTATGAACAATGTTGCACATCTTCTCTCTGACACACTAACACTGAGGACAAGCTAACGAATCATTTAACAGTAGTGTGTCAAGAAATGCAACTAGGGCTTCTTTATATCAACAGCAATATGTCTGGACCTATGACTGCCAAGTTAGAAGTTTGCCTTTCTTTTTAAATTTCTTCCTCCTTTTGTCATCTTGATGTCTATGGTTCTATCATATCCAGGGTATTGGGTAGCTGGACCCTATCCTGGCAACACTGGGTGCAAGGCACTAAATACAGGACACCAGACCATTACAAGATCCCCTCAAATATTACAATTACATTACACAAATTATATCACACAAAAATATATGTTATCAATCCTTAAAATCATCATCTAAAGAAGCTTAATTTAATTTCAAGATTGCAGCCACCTGGAAGTCTATGTCAGTAATACTGGTGCAAGGCAGCAGCCAACCTTGTGTGTAGCTGTATTTCATTATTTAGGCTGTTTCATAATTTCCTTAATTTTATAGCTAAAAATGCATTCAAGTTATATTTTTATTACTCTGTGTGCTTTACAAAAACAGAAATGAAAAGAAAATTCTAAAATGTATTGTTCTAAAGCAGAGATGACAAATATCAAATGTGTCAGAAGCATACATGCAAATTATAATTTTTCAAGCAAAAACAGAAATATAAATAGAATTGAGCTGCTGGCAGAATAAAATGTAAGACACATCAATCAGAAATGCCACAGGTGTGTACTATTATGAATTATTATTTGAAAAAACGAATAATGCATTTGCATAGCAAAGTATATTTTAATCATGACTGCCACTAACAAGTTATTTAAGAACAGAAAGGTATACAAACACATAGCAAATGTCTTTTTGAACTAAAAATATTCCTCTTTGAGTCTTTGGCCTTGCCACATTAATTCAGCTTCACAAGTTTAACTTACAGCTCAGCTCAACTAATTGTAGTGCACCATGTTGAGTTAAATTATGTACAGATTTTTAACTAAATGAATAGGTTACTACTGGGATTCGAAGCCCAGTCATTGTCTGTGCAGGTCCACACGTACCTTCTCTTAGGGACTGTATTTTTCATTTACATCCAAAGATAGGTGCATTAGTCTAATTGAGGACGCTGCTCTGGCTGAGTATGAGAGAGTGTTGGTCAGCCCTGTCACAGATCAGCCCAGCAAGCAAGCACCAGAACAACTTGTAAGCAAATGGTTTAATCCTAATGTTTAAATGTATTTTTGATCTGCTATTCCTGTATTTCCAGTTTCTATACAGAACATCTACATATGTTTCAATTCCTTTTCATTTGGTATGACACCCTGAATATTTTCTATATTTCCTCATCAACAAAACAGACTATTACAGTATGAAATGAACCCACTAACCCTTGTAACAAAAAAGGTTGTCTTACTAAAATAGATCCATCCATCCATTATCCATCCCGCTATATCCTAACTACAGGGTCATGGGGGTCTGTTTGAGCCAATCCCAGCCAGCCCAGGGCGCAAGGCAGTAAGCAAACCCCGGGAAGGGCGCCAGCCCACCATAGGGCGCACACACACACACACCAAACACACACTAGGGGCAATTTAGGATCGCAAATGCACCTAAACTGTATGTTTTTGGACTGTAGGAGGAAACCGGAGCACCCAGAGGAAACCCACGTAGACACAGGGAGAACATGCAAATTCCACGCAAGGAGGACCCGGGAAGCGAACCTGGGTCTCCTAACTGATCAAACAAATAACAACTTGATATATGGGGGTTGGGAAAGCCCCACTGAAAGCCTTCTAATGTGTATGGAAGCTTTTTGTTGGCCGTAGTTAACTTTTAGGATGCACTGCCCAGAAGTGGAGGCCTACAATAAGGTCTGACTTGTTCTCTAGTAGCCTGAAAGTTTGAAAACACGTAGTGGCCACTTAGCATGTTGTATGGGTTGGGAGGTTGCATACAGTACAACTTTACAGTAAAACTTTATATCTGCTATTTTTATGAGATATGGACACTAACATTGCTTTGTCTCTTGGAAGGAACTATGGTTGGTGTTGCTGAGTAAGAACCTGGCTTTAGTTATTATTCCAGTCACTATCTGTGTAGTACCTGCATATTTTCCCCATGTCTGCTGAGTATTCTCCGCTCCGTTTTTTTCAACTTCATCACATGCATGTTAGATAAATTGGTGACTCTTAATTGCTCTGGTGCAAGTGAACATAACTCCGCCAAGGATGGTCCTAAGCCCAGCTGCAAAAGGAGGAAGGTGGTCACCCTGCCGAGGTGGCCAGAACCAGGAAACCGGGGTAATTAGGCACGTAACCAATGGATAATCGAAATTCAAGTATTGCGATTCATGCTACCGAATCCGGGGCAGCCTATGCGCCAGTGTTGAGGAGCCAGGGTACTGGTGTGAAGTGGGCTACTGGCTGAAGACCCAAACTTTCCACGCCAAAAACAGAACTTCACATCGGCGCATGGAACGTCCGAACTGGTCACCACGTCGGACAAAAGGAAATCATCGCGAAGGAATTGACAACCTGCAAAATCACCATCGCAGCGATATCGGAATTACGGCTCACAGGATCAGGGACGATGGTCATCCAACCACCGGCCATCGACAATCAAATGACACTTTTCTACTCAGGTGGAGACAAAAGAGAGGCAGGTGTCGGATTTAAGGTTACCAGCCACGCGGCCAGGAGTGTGATTGCATTCCAACCAATATCCAACCGCCTAGCAGTCCTCACCATTAAAGGCACTATCAAAACCCACATCATCTCCGTCTACACTCCAACAGAAACCTGTCAGGATCCAGTCAAAGATGATTTCTACAACCAACTACAACAAACGCTGGATTCCCTCCCACAGACTGATGTGATCCTCCTGGCTGGTGATTTCAATGCGCACATCGGCACAGATCGAACAGGATGGGAAAACTCGATGGGCCGGTTTGGACATGGACATATCAATGACAATGGATTGCGTCTTCTATCCATCGTCAGCGGCAACGACCTTCTTGTGGGAAACAGCCACTTCCAGCATCCTCTGAAACATCAACTCACATGACGAAACCCAGCTGGCAAGGACTTTGCAGTTTTGGACTACATTTTGGTCAACTCCCGGGTTTCGACTGTCGCTCAAGGACGTCCGGGCGAATCGTGGCCCAGACTGTGGATCGGACCATTACCTTGTACGCGCCAAGTTCCAACTTCAACTGCAACGGGCCAAATGCAAATCACGTCCTCCGATCAAGCTGGAGTGGAAAAGTCTCGTAGACCCTGTCCACAAGGCCGAATTCCAACTCCAGCTATCCAATCGCTTCGCAGCATTGGCACAATCAGAGGATGTCAACGTCGAAGAAAGACAAATTTCGAACACTATCATGGACTGCGCCAAGGAAATGTGTCCGCCAACTCGCCATCGAACACAGCCATGGATATCTGATGAATACTTGGATATGGTAAACGAACAAAAGCTAGTCAAACTGTCCAATTTCAAACGCTATTGGCAGCTCAACAGAGAAATCCGCCGTCAGATGAAAGAAGAGCGAGAGGCCTACTGGAACCAAGTGGCGGCCGACCTAGAAACAGGCAGCCTCCAAACACGAGTACCACGCTCTATCAAACTCTTCGACGACTGAGTGGAAAGGCCAAGTCAACAAATGACAACATTCAAAATGCCGATGGAACCTTCGTTCGATCACCAACAGAGCGCCTTCAACGATGGAAACAATTCTTTGAGGAGCTCTACAATCACCCCGACCACAAGGCGCACCATTGGAACCACCAAGCATCGACCCGCCAGAGGTCCAAATGTCTGACGCTGAGCCAACTATGGAAGAGGTCCGGACTGCCGTTCGAACTCTGAAAAATGCCAAGGCACCAGGACAGGACCAGGTCACGGCCGAAGCAATCAAGGCTGATGGGGATCCATTACTCCATCGATTGCTCCTGCTCATCCGAACCATCTGGCGTACTGAACAAATACCACAATCATGGAAGAAGGCCACCATCGTGCCAATTAACAAAAAAGGCGACAATGGAGACTGCAAGAACTACCGAGGCATCAGCTTGCTCTCCATTGTTGGAAAGGTCCTCATGAAGATCATACAATTAAGGCTGCAGCGTCACCGCGAACAGACCAGTTGGGATGAGCAAGCCGGATTCAGGCCAAACCGCGGCTGCAGTGACCAGATCTTCACCCTCCGTCAACTGATGGAGGAAAGAATATGATGAGGGAAAAGAGCAGTCATTGTCTTCATTGACTTTCGATCTGCCTTTGACTACGTTCAACTTGTGCCTCAGAAAGTCATCAAACTCCTCCAGGAAAGCTACGCTGGGTCCTCCAGCCAAGTACGCATCCGAAATAAATTATCTGAGGAGTTTACCATCCGAACTGGTGTCCGTCAGGGAGATGTTGTTTCTCCACTGCTTTTCAACGTCGTAGTCGACAGCATCATGAGAAAGGTCTTCCAAGGCAGATAAGGAATCCAGTATGGTGAGGATGGCTTTCTGACTGATCTCATGTTCGCAGACGACAGTGGCATCCTGGCCGGTGACGATGCGGAGGCCACGGACGTTCTCTACAACATCGCCAACATCGCCCAGCCATATGGATTAAAAATAAACACAGACAAGACGAAAGTGCTGACAACAGATGGATCGCAGACCAACGTGCAACTCGATGGTGTGCAAATCGAGCAGGTCCAAGAATTTAAATACCTTGGGTCACTGGTCCAGGAGAAGAAAGTGGTGTCCACAGTAGAGGTCCACAGTCGAATCGGTCAAGCAACCGCGGCATTTGCTTCCCTAAAGTGGTGCCTGTGGAAGCAAAAACCAATATTTTCAACAAGACCAAAATTCGACTCTTCAGATCTCTGATTCTGCCAATTCTCCTCTATGGATCCAAGACGTGGACACTGCTCAAGCAAGATCTCAACAAACTTGAGGTCTTCCAAATGTGATGCCTGCAACAAATCCTATGAATCTCACTCCGAGACCGCATACGAAATGAGGAAATCCGTCGAGGAGCAAATCCAACATGACGACTACAGTGGTTTGGCCACGTCTGCAGAATGGAAGGCAGCCGGTTACCACACAAACTCCTCTGGTGCGATTGACCCACCCAGTGGAGAATCCAAAGAATGGCACCAAAGAAAACGTGGCTCAAGCAGGTCGAAGACGACATCAGAAACCGTCGACTCAACCTCGACGAGGCCAGAACAGCCGCCATGGATCGCCTTGCATGGAAACGCCTGCTAAATGAAATCCGACAACCATTGTCACCCACAGCTGCGTACGGGCTTAGGACTAGGTCCAGACCGAACGCCAGCTAGGGACCAAAGAAGAAGAAGAAGCAAGTGAACATATTAAAAGAGCACATCATGGAGCATCTCATCAAGGAATGGCTCCTACTTTGAAACACTTCCTTCCCCTATATGGTACCCCAGAATCCTGAGCTGAAAACAGTGCATTCAGAACTTTAATAAATTAAAGGATTTGATTTGGAAAATGAATAGAAGTATGGATGGGTGAATTTTCACTCAGAGGCACAATTTGTAAATTGTAAGCTATCTAAAAGACTCCACTGCACAAACCTGAACTACAATACACTCTGCATTACCAATTCAATAACTTGTACTATATTATTGTTGCTTGTTTTGTCTGATAATTACTGCATTTTTATATCTTATTATATTTTGTGTTTATATGTTTCTTTTCATATTTATTGCTTTATTATATACCCTGTATTGTTTCTCTTCTGAGGAATTCACTCATGGCGACACCCGCCAGCTGCTCAACAGCAGTGACAGGGCTGAAACTTTAGGCCTTCTGACTTGTACTGGCTGCACACGGTGGTAGTAGTTTTAAATGGAAATTGAATCAGGAGACGTTTTAAAGTTTACCACTTTGTCCACTACTATATGCTTTCATTTAAAAAATGGCTTTTTTAAAATAAAAACAATCTCTGTCCATACTACCATTTTCATATCGTTTACAAAAGTTTCTCGGCCAATACACCAAAATGACTGAAATGTATGCAACGTAGCCATTCAGCTACACTGGACATGTATGGATTGGCAAGAAAAATCTAGTTGTTGGTAATGCTATCAACCATGAGGTTTATTGTAAAATTGTAGTGACTGGTAAATTATTTTCCTTTTGTGCATGTAAACAGCATTTGAACTGTACAAAACACAATTAAGGGGCATACAACTGAGCAACACAACAATGGCCATGGAACACATCTCTTCTATCTGTGCTATGCTGGAATTTAGCTTTCTACCATGATGTGTGTGATGAACAGGATCCAATCAGGGAAGGGCCACAATGTAAGTATGGGCCAATCAGAGTGTGATTGGAGTCTTTGTTTTCAGCAATCTTAGTTCTCGCCCATTTAAAGTACAACTCTGAGGCAGTGTTTAAAGACATATATGGCTATGGAGGTTTCAGGGGTTAAAAACACCCAGATAGTGTGGATGAAAGGCCAAAACAAAAACTAAGGTCTGGATTTTTAAATGAAAATGTAGTAGTGTGGACAGGGCTTAAATAACAAGGCAAAAGCCAGAAACATCAAGACAAGAATCAAATAAACAAAGCTCAGGATGTATTAATGTGTTAAAAATGGAAAAGGGAAATCAAAAACCACTAATTGAACATGTAACCAGAGCCAAATTGAAAGCCTTAAATTGTAGTCAATGAGCAAGGTAAACTTTGTCACAGGAGAAGTCCAAATACAGCTAAAGAATGAATGCTAAGGCTCTGAGGTGAATCCAATAATCTTGGATGAACTATTTCAGTACAGAGCTGGTTTAAATATGATCACATCAGTGACATCACTGCACAGTTTAGGGATAGAGAATGGAATCAGGAGATGGCGTGGACAGATCAGAATTTAAGCAGGGATCATAATGAAGAAGACTAATGTTAAAATAAGCAAAGCTCAAGAGTCAGGATGTGAAGCCAGAATTGTGATCAAAGAACAAAAAGAAAAGATTACAAATAAACACAGCAGATGTAATTCGAAAATAGAGGACAGAAGAATGTTGCTGTAATCAGTAACTCAAAAACTATCAATTAGAAAGATGCTAAATGTTTTTTGTTCATGAGCCCAAATTTTGGATCTTTATGCAGTAATGGCATCATGTATCGAACTCTTGGTCATTAAGTCAACCATCCACAAAATTGTCCCAGAATGACGGCATCCATAAAGAAAATAAAATAGTGCAGCAGTAGAATGTGAATTATATTTGACACTGGTAAAAACACATGGGAACAAAAAACAAATACTTTGTAATACCAACAGATTCACTCACCTTATAAACACCTGGAACTTTACATAAATCATTTTTAAAGGCTAAGGAATTGTTAAAAGAAAATTAAAAGTATAAGCCTGGTCATGACAATCGTAAAATGCGACTTCTAGGACACGCCTCCTAACCACAGGCTGTCACGTCATAGCAATGGGAGCTGGAAATAGCAGCACTTATAAGAATAACTAACTGGCATTATGGGAAAGCACAGTTACATTGTTAAAAACATGTTGAAACACCAAATAAATATGAAAAGTGAATTAACCGATTTCCAAGACCCCAAAAGCAATGTCAAATGAACATTAGGAGACCATGGAATAGACAAGAAAAATTAAAATCCACCATTGTAACTACAGGAGAACTCAGAGAATCAAAGTGCGTGGTTGCCTATTACATAGCCACAAAAAACTTTCTGTCTCTCTGAGCCTTGTTACACTTATGCCGCCTCAAGTGAATCCAGATGACAGCACTATTCATTTCTGCTTTGGAATTTACTCCGGGTAAGTGGAGTGAGGCAGCCACATACAGAGCCTGGTCATCAGCACCATCACAGTTTGTAGCCCAAGTAGCCATTGTACTGAATGGAGTTCTCCTTTAGCTCTACTGGATGAAAGTCTCACTCTGAGTGAATTCCTCAGCAGACATATACTGTATTGTCATTTTATGTTTCTGCACCACCAAGACTAACAACAAATCCTTTTCATTGTACTGCAAGATATAGTGATAATCATAATACCTAACAAAATCACATTTACAGTGTTGAATTCTACAAACGTTAAGCCAAAAAGGGTGAAAACGTGTAATGCAGTGCCTACTGTCCCCTTCTTAACTTCTTATATTTACCAGCTCATGTGTATGTTTAGCTCATTATTACATGCTTTAATAGGATGCCAGGTTTTCCACAGGTTAATTGTATACTCTGTTTCTATTTCCTTTGAAACATTGTGTTGCTTTATATTTCATTATTTTTATTTCTTTGGGATGGTAGTCACAGTTAAAGGTTTATAGAGGTTTACTCATATGGGGCCAGTTTAAAATCACGTTACCAGAACCAGGAAAACTGGAGTACCCTTAGAAAAACCCATGGTGATACAGAGAGAACATGCCAACTGCATAAAGGCAAAGCCAGGGATCAGTTACAGATGTGTACAATTGATCAGTTTTTATTTTATGATATTGTTGTTGCTTGAAATACACCAGCAGGTGCTGAAGGTTCAGCATGTCTCTCTATGTGAGTGACTGCTTACGGCACCTAATGACTGCTTGTCTACCTATCCAGCATTTTATGTCTAATTTGTGAACCACATTTAAACAATTAACTTGTTTAAGCACTACAGAATCATAGCATCTGTCGTCATTATGCACGCTATACAGGTGAATGGTTTAATCAAGGCTGCGAGGAATCACCGCAGCAAGTGTTTTGAGTTTGCAAACATCTGAGCTGAGCGGTTTTCCAATTACATGTGAAATGCAGCACTTAGAGAGAAGGGCTTTGACTTTACTCTTGTTCCCAACGTTGCTACCTGTGTTAGGCACGGATGACAAAATTTCCTGACACTGCACCCTGCCGTCAGAAACACCTATGGGTCCCACAGGAGGAAAAGCAAATACAACACTCTACGTATAAATTATTAAGTGGGACAATTTACTGCATCATTTGCTGGAGTCTCGCTGCAAGTACATACATGCTTCATCTAAAAGGCAAGGGATATTCCTTTAGAAAATAAGAAGCAGGATAGTTGTGCTCGACTACATGCAAAAAAATTATTTAAGCAAGCCATTCGGAGACATCGTCACCCCTAATCAACAAACTGAATACCCAACATGAGGGGCAGCACTAAGACTAAAAAAAGAGCTAAAACACTTTATCTTAAAAGAATGTTTATTGATCAATTCATAAAGAGTTTCTGTTCCCAGGGCCAGGTCACTGGAGGCCACTAGAGCCCGTTCTGGTGGCAAAAGAAATGAACACAAGATGGACAGTGAGCTTGGACGATATACCAAAGTATGGGCCAGTTTGAATCTGGTAATCAACCTGACAACATTGTGTTGGAGGAAATGTGCATACAGCAAGCATGAAATGAAGAGGCTCTCCCCAACCTGGAGAACAAACTCTGTAAACTAGTAATATTCTTGCTGGACACATTATTTAATTTGAAAATATCACTTTAGACTTGAATAAAAGGATTTTATTGCTCAATTACTTAATTGATCACAATACAAATCAGGTGGTTTAAGATTTCATGGATCTGGTATTATTCATTCATTCATTATCTGAGCTTGCTTATGTAGAAATAATGTTATATTATATTATATTCCCAGCAGCATCACAAGTCAAACAGGAACTATCCCGCACTCATTTACACTGACACGCTGATTTGTAGCATTTAATGAACAACGTTGAGGATGATTAAGAACCTCCATTCCTCCATTCTCCCACCCGCTATATTCTAACTGCAGGGTCACGAGGGTCTGCTGGAGCCAATCCCAGCCAACACAGGGCGCAAGGCAGTACGCCAGCCCACTGCAGGGCACATAGACACACACTCACACCCACGGGACAATTTAGGATCGCCAATACACCTAATCTGCATGTCTTTGGACTGTGGGAGAAAACCAGAGCACCCGGAGGAAACCCACACAGACACGAGGAGAACATGAAAACTCCACGCAGGGAGGACCCAGGAAGTGAACTCAGGTCACCTAATTGCGAGGCAACAGCGCTATCACTGCGCCACCGTGCCACCTGATTAAGAACCTGAAGAGAGAATTTAAGTCAGCCATGAGAGCCAACAAAGACAAATCTGGGAAAGTTCTTAAAAATGGGCCGATCACATCAAGGCTTAAACACATATGACAATAATGTTTTGGAAAAACTAAGCCAAGAGATGGCATTTTGAAGGAAGAGAGGAATGAAGACGGTATAATAAAATCAGAATTAGAAAGAACAATCAGCAAGTTCACAAACAACAAAAACTGATGCAATACCAGCAAAACTAATTAAGACAGGAAGACCTTGGATATTAGAAAAAAGTATGGAAGATCTGTAGTGATATCTCAGAAACAGCCCAATGTGTGAAAGACAAATTCATGCTAGTGGAGAGCTGATGAACTCTTCAAAGTACCGAGCAACAGCTTTAATATGTCACCCATTGCACAGCTGCGCTTGGGTCCTAATTTGGGATCCTGAGGTGGTTTGTCATGTGGTGGGTGAGGCAATGCGCCGTATCAGTGCATACTTCCAGCCTCTCTTACTCTCTCTATTCAAAATAATGTTGAACATCCTACATGAGAAACTGAGAAATGCACTTGAAGATAACTTTAGCGTAGAACAAGGAGAATTCAGGAAGACCTTCAGGAAAGACAGAAGCACTATACAAGTAATACTGACACTTCGAGTAACTGCTGAGGAAATGCTAAGCAAATCAAAAAACCCTTACCACTGTGTCATCGACTTCAAGGAAGCGTTCACTTTGCTTTACTGGATCGCCTATGTGCACACCTGCAGAGCTACCTGAGAAGTGTAGTCCCATTAGGCAGCCCTGCTGGGTGCCGTGAATACTGCTGGTGGGAGCTGCTGAGAGGAGATGCTCCTATTTTGAGGGGCTTTCACTTGCAACGTTGAGGCTAAGTACTCCAAGGTCCAGCAGAAAAGGAGCCACTTCGCCTTACTCGTGGAGTCGGAATCAGGACAGGTGGAGCTTACCTGGAAGGTGTGGAAAAGAAAGGAAAACAAAGAAGAGAAGGAATTGCATTGGTCAGTATGAAGGTATTTCTTTAAATAAAAATTAGTCTTTTGAACCCAGGACTGCTGTCTGAGGATCTTTCATTCCCCATACAGGCCACACTGTGAGTACGCTAGGATTGGTTCCTTTCTTTGGTCTGATTCTGCTAAGAAAGTAGTGAGTTGGCATAGACGTGTACAGCAGCACACATGTAATGAGTCAAGCAGTTGGAGTGGCAGATTCCTATTATCCGTAAACATTGCACTCCACTCTATTCCTTATACCTTGCAGTCATTAGACAGCTAAAGGGAGCTGAAGTCTGTTTAAGCAGCATTAGCCATAAGGCAGGAACTGTCTCCATATAGGATGCATGTACATTATAAAGCACATTTATACATGCTCACTAACTCCCCATTTATGTAATTCATTTTAAAGCCCCCCTGTTAATCCAGCCTGAGCAGAACAAAAAAAAAATGCAATCATGGAGAGATTCGGAAGAGAGGGCAGTTAGGTTGCTATACATTGCTGGTTCCTTGGAGCTTTGTGACAACTGCCCCATTATCCTGCCCTGTATCTATGATTTTAAACCAGGTATTGTTGCCACTTCACATTTCTTGGCTCCTGGTTCATTTTATAGCAAGAGTGATTCCTGTTACGTTGCTGGATGGGATTAGCATCTTCTCAGAAAGACATTCAGATGAACTAATCTAAAACAGCTTAGTGTGTATGTGTGTGCCCTTGATTGCACTGGCATCATATCTAAGGGTGTTTCCTGGGGGTTACTTTGACCTGCCACCCTGGCCAGACAAAAAAAGAACTTTGGAAATTGGTAGGCTCATTGATAACAGCTAAACAATGAAGTGTTCTTGCAATCTGGAAACAATATTGGCAGCGAATGGTGAAAGCCAGTAGGCACTGCTAGTAGACAGGTTGGATTTATTTAAAAGTACAGCAATTCACATCACCTACTGAGTGTTTAAGTTCATTCACAAGTCCATTTACTCAGCCTGCTTATTTATGCATAAGGCATATATCAACCCTGGATGGGATGTTAGTCTACAGCAGGGCAATATACAGGTAAATGTTAAAAAAAAGAAATGCCTTGTACCACCCTTAGATAACTGTGCTTAAATGTCACTCAGCTTGGGCACCCTCTTGGCAGTCGGCTTGTAGAGTAGGGACTAATAAATGCCACAATGTACCTGCGTTGTCTTGTCAAGGCAGTGATAAAGGCTGAAGAAAGAAACACAGACTGGGAAGAAGACGACCGATGGGATTTTATATAAGGTGGAAGTGCTATGATTAGAAAGGGGAGGGTGGTCTTTCTCTCACACACCTTTCCAAAAAATATAAACATATGAGAGATGACACAAAACTAAAGATAGGTGCAACTAGATAAACTGAAAATGATAGTGCCCAAAAGTGATATCAAAGGGCATTAACTTTAAAGCAAAACATTAATTGTGTAGTTTTACTTAATAAAAGGTCTGTCCAGTCATATGTTTCTAGACAGTTTAACATGCCTGTTTAGGAGTAAGAATGGCATAACTGGGCAAGATCGAGTGACCCTGTATCAGCTAAATGGCACACTCTTATCCACTAAATATCTTGTGTATTTTAATGTTTGCTAGCATATCCATGGTACTTTGAATCCATTTCCTTATTTATAAATCTTGGTGTAAAAACCATAAAAAGAACTTCTGTGCCTTTCTGAAGAGAACCCTGTTCCTGTTCCGTTCTGTTCTGAGTCAAACTGTGAGACAGAGGTAGCGGTTGAACTGCAGCCGGGTGCTTTAAATTTAACACCTTGGTAGTCAAGCTTGTAACAGTAAAGAGAATATTATTATTTCTGAACAAGCTTTTTGCCTTGCTGTGTTATTGGGGGCTGAAGCTAAATCTCAGCAGTGTCAGACATCAAACCTGGATGTGGTGATGGTCCATCAATAGATGAAGATTCAATATTCCAGGAAATATATATATATATTTTTTAATTTTTACTAACACCCTAAAATATGCACAATTTATAATCTTCATTTTTTTATTAATTAATTGATGTCACAAATCTCCACTTTTGAAAGTGAGTATGGATGTATTCAACCGTGGACTAAGATGGACTCGAACAATGATCAGGTTTGGTTTCTGTTTTGAGTCTGATGCTGCCAGAATTGGCTCTGGCCACAAGATACCTGCTGTTAGGCAAAATGGTTTTGGAAACGAAGGAACAAACATTCCAAATATGTTTGATCTATTTCAGTTTTAATAGGCATTGCCTAAACACTCAGTCCAGTTGACACACCAACATGTAGTATACGGCAGGAGCCTATCTATCTATCTATCTATCTATTGTTATATAGTGCCTTTCACTCACTATCTATCTATCTATCTATCTATCTATCTATCTATCTATCTATCTATCTATCTATCTATTGTTATATAGTGCCTTTCACTCACTATCTATCTATCTATCTATCTATTGTTATATAGTGCCTTTCACTCACTATTTATCTATCTATCTATCTATCTATCTATCTATCTATCTATCATTTGTATATAAAGTATAGACACACATACACACACAATATATATATATATATATATATATATATATATATATATATATATATATATATATATATATATATATATATATATATATATATATATATATATATATATATATATCTTTCTTGCCTGCAGGAAGATTTTTTACCTGCAGCAGAAAAAATATTGATCGTTGTGCCATCTTTAGCATTTGGAAGCTTTTAAAATGCTTGATCTCGTTTTATTCGGCATGCCTGCATATCAGATTCTATGGGAGGAATCTGACAAAGTGCTAGGCTTATCTTGTATCAGTTGCACACAAAGGTCGATAAGCCTGGTGGATTCCGTTTCAAACTGTGACAAGTGGGAAGTGCTTGGTTGATGTTTAAACTAGCATTTTTTTTCTCTTTTCTATTTCCGCAATTACCAGTCTGAGAATAATCAGACCATTACAACGGCATATTTTCACTGTTTATTTATTCTGTGACTGTAAATTGGATCAAGTGGGTTTGATTATGGATTCATTTATATCCATATGTACTAGATAGATAGATAGATAGATAGATAGATAGATAGATAGATAGATAGATAGATAGATAGATAGATACTGTCTTTTAACTTTAAACAGATCTTAACTTATAATACAATTGCAGTCATATTAACAGGCACGAGTCTATGATATTTGGAAACATTTACAATTATTACGTTTTTGAGTCACATTTTACTATTAGGAATTCCTTTTTTCATATAGATAGATAGATAGATAGATAGATAGATAGATAGATAGATAGATAGATAGATAGATAGATAGATAGATAGATAGAATTTTAATGATTTAATGTCTTCTGGGGAAATGATGTTGGGATGCATATACACAGTAAGAATCTGTTGCCCTAGCAACATGTCTGCTGAAGTAAAACAAGAATGCCGAAAGATAATCCTGAGATTAGAATGATAATACAAGGATGGTGCCCGTCAATTAAATAGCCCTTTGAAAAATCAATAGGCCAGCACACCATAAGCAACAGAGTGTGAGGCAGTGAAAGGTTTGATATGCACTTTAGCCTGAAAGGAGGTGTGGCGGCTTAATCAGTGGTCTGCGTGACTCACAACAGAATAAAAGAAAGAAAAAAAAATCCGAGTTCGCATCATGCTGGTGAAGACCAACATTACAGCACACTGCCTGCACCTCTGCTAATAATGCAGCTTTGGAGAGTTCACCTAAAGTTAATGCCCTGCTTCATTAGGTGCCCTGACCGAAATTATGATGTTTATAAAATGGAATTACTCCTATTTGTTGCAGCATGACCCTCCAGTTTCAGGTTAGGTACAATGCTCTAGATCTCTAATATTTTTTTTCTTTTAGCAGTTTCACTGTCTGCTGCTATTCTGCTGCTGGGTGGCCACTGATCATGCAGGTTGTCACTGCAACTCATCACTTAATTAGACAGAATATCTCTTCATTTTTATCAGGCTCTTTTCTCACCAAAATCTCTTGCTGAAGTATTTCAACTATTCCCTTCTGAATGTGCTTAGCTTTTCTAATATTTTAAAAATACTTCTGAAGTGCTGGTCCCTTTGCAGGTGTCAATAACAGGGAATCCTAGTGGGAAGGCCAACTTCATTTATATGACTTACATATCATAAGTGCATTATTATTATTATTATTATTATTATTATTATTATTATTATTATTATTATTATTATTATTATTATTATTATTATTATTATTATTGTCTACTGTCTTTATCCAAGTTGAATAACTTTATCAGCATACATTACCACATTTTAGAGATTGCACAATTGGAACAAAGGCATCAGTGAGACATATAACATTTTCAGTAGTTTTATTTTGATTCAGACTTTCGCAGATTAAGCAACCCATTTAAGATCAGCAAGGGCACCGATGGTGGGAACTTAATTGGAAATAATGTGCTTCACAGTCCAACTACCCAATGCCGTCTGTCAAAATATCAAATTGAACCCACTCCCTAAAGATTTAACATCAAACCACAGAAACGCAAATGAGCAAAACTTTTTTTTTCCACTGTTAAATCTCTAATAACCAAGAATCAAACACAGAAGAAAATTGGTAGTACCAAAATTTAGCTTTATGGTGATTTCACTGTAACCAAATTGACGCTTAGATTTTCAAATAATCAGTACTCAGAGTCTCTTCTTTTAAAGCTACTATCTGGAGATTTTAGCTTCTATTTAGTTTGTTAACCTGGCAACACTGAGTTCTGCTATAATACATTTAGGCTTGGCATTTGATATACCCTGCTGATAACATTGTAGCCATTAATGAAACAGTCCACAGTCCCAATAGGATAAAATATCCCAGTAATAATTTCCCTCCACTATGCTGCAATCAATTCAATTCATTAAATCAATCAATCGGGCAGGTCGGCCAAATAGTTACGACTTTGGACTTTAAACCTCAGATTGGCACTGAGTAGAACATTCAATGCGCATGTGCTCCAAACGTAAAAAACACACTTCAAGAATTGTTACGTATTGGCATTACTGAAGTATTTGAAATTAATAAAGGCATTAATATTGTGAATTCAAGCTGTCAATTTAGAAAGAATTTCACAGCAAGAATGTGGGGACACAGATGGAAAGTTATTAATGGCAGGTTTCACAGAAATATCAGAAATCTTTCTTCATACAGTGCACCATAGACACAAGGAATAAATTGCAAAGCAGTGTGGTAGAAAGTAGAGACCTTAAGGACTTAAGGAACTTAAGGATTTAGGGACCTTAAATAGAACTTTAAACTTGACTTGTTTTAGAAGTTCCCTGTAGAAATTCAAAACTTGACGTGTTGTTATTAAATTAGTTGCATAGGATTGACAAGCTTGTTGTGCCTGTTCTAATCAAAATTGTTCTTCTGTTCTTGCAAAGCTCCTTGGAATAGTGATTCACACAAAAGGATACAATATTTTATATTAGAAATGCTATTAAATAAAGGAACCTCAAAATGACATATAATAAAATGCTAAGGCCTGCCCTACTTTCATGCAAGTACTTATGAACTACTGGGGCTAGAACCTTGATCTAGGTCTTAATTGAAAGCTTATAAGCTGATACTCTCTGGAAATTCAAAACATTTTTAGGTAGCAGCAACCGTGGTCATGGGTGAGCACAACAATAAAAGTGACACAAAGACATGAAAGAAAAAGAAAGGGAGTGACATCTGCAGAATATCAGGCAAATCAAAGAGACTGATTACATGATAAAGAATGCCATAAGAGGAAGAAGAATAAAAACATACAGAAAGCAAGAATGACAAAGATGGAGAAATACATGCCAACAATCATGCAGAGAGTTTACTGTGCTTACATTTAGCCTTTTGTTGGGTCATACAACACCCTCTCATAAGAAGACATGATGCTGAACCAAACTGACAAACAAGACATATTCCTGACTATAGTCCTGTTGAGCAGCAGACAAACATGATGGCTCAGAAGCATGCAGGACAAAGCCCAAGATACAGAATGCTAGACCAAGAAAGACACAGAAATGCATACCGAAAATCAAGAAGATCGTCAACTACTGGAAACGTCCGCCCATGTGAAAATATTACTGTATCATCGATTTTTCTTTGAATATTACTACTTAATAAAGTTACATCAGTGATCTGATCAGTGTCAAGCTGTATTTTTTAAAGCAAAATCATATGTTGCCAAAACAGAAAATTTCTGCTTTGTCTAGATTGAGCTAAGTGAAATAATAAAACATATCACTTCTAGAGGAACTAAAAGAAGTAAGCATTTAGAAAACATAAGAAGTATCAGCAACTCCTTATCTTTAACTTGCTTTTTGTTTTGTTTTTTGAGGACCATGGGTCCGTGTATTTAAGTAGTAAATAATAATAACAGTAACAACCTCTGAATTAAATGTTTTTCTTATAAAGTGCCTTAAACTGAGCAAGTCATTTCAAATTAGTATACTAAGCAAACAAGAATACCATTTTAAATAACAATGAAATATACAAGATCATTTAAGACTTTCTCAGTGATAAGCAATAATTTGTCTAAGGTCTGAAAGACTTGCAGGTTAGGTTTATCATGGTATGTAACTCTCAGTTACAAATTGCCTTTGTGGTGTCCTGTGCCTGTACTCTTGTTTTCCTTCCACACCCCAGAGACCTGCACATTAAGTTAAATGGCAGCTCTAAATTGCTCCTCATGAATGAGACTTGGTGTGTAGATAAGTGCCATAGACTGACACACCAACTGGCGTTGACTTATGCATTGTACCTGCTGCTAGTCCTGCAACTATGTATTGGAAAAAAAAACCTATTAAGATGGATGTAGTGAGTCAGAGTGGACTGACATCAATTGGTACAGAGGAGAGAATGAGAGAACACACATACATAACAGAAACACTCCAAACCTATTTGATCAAATTCAACATCAGAAATGGCAAGAACGTATTCAGGTATCATAGGATAAATGGCTGAATGCTATTCTGGAAACAGCGACAGCCCACCACAGAGGTCACTCAAGTACTGTGCACTCCCACAGAATACTGATTTAGAATTGACAATTACACCATCTGTTCCAGTCTGGATTTCATCACTGTGGAAATTGCTGGTCTCCAATCATGAACCCATGATGTTTGAGATTCAAAGACACACTAAGAAGCAGCTCATTGATGCTATGAACAAGAAAGAATATTCCCCTTTACCATGTGTAAGAAAAGCCTCTGAGCTGCTACAAGCACTGCCCTTCCCGGTGATGTCAGCTGAACTCTCATGCTGTGCGCAGCACCATCGTGCAACTACATTAAACCATGCTTGTCTTTCAGGATATGGGGGAATAAACTACAGTGAGGGCAAAAAATATGCAGACTTTGAGAATACAAACTTGCTCTGTAAAAATAGCAAATGAGGACAGGCTTTGAACCTAAAATGTTACATGTGTGAGGTAGCAGCACAGTCTACTGTGCCACCAATACATTACCAGTTATAACTGCTTAAAACGTGAGGCAGAAAAGTAAGGTTTTTAAATGGGACTTATAAGAGGAAACGGATATATCCAGAGAAGGAAACTGGTAACTCCTGAGGCTAAATTAAAAGATGTTTAACAAGACACCTCCACTTTCCGGTGATTACGAGGCAATCTACAATGAAACGACTTCTACATTTTCCTCCATTGTTCCCATTTTTTCTTCAAATTTATGTTGGGTTTGACTTATCTTAATTACCAGGCACATTGGTTAAGGAATTGAACATTAAACTGCCATTTCAGTTCCCACCTTTGACTCATCGTGTTACACAAGACACTTAACCTCTGTGCTTCATATATTTGTATAACTGCTTATACGATACTTCAGGATGTGTTTGTTACAAATGAGGCTCAATAAAATAAAGTTTATCTAAAATTAGTATTATGCCTTATTAGGAATTCTAGCATGTCTTGTATTGCATATTGTGATGGTACTAAATGTGAAATCAACACATCAAAGAAAGATTGACAGAAAACCTGCAGGCCTTACAGTGTTAAGGGCCTTTGTTTTATTTTCGCTTTGGTCACGTCTGTGTTGAGCTTTGATATTCTTTGTATTGACTTTATTTACTTCTTGTTTTTTATCTCCCAATTCCCAAAGATCTGTATATTAGGTTGAGTTTGGCGTAGTGCCTAAGGAACTGGACTCTAAAACTAATTAGTGATGGTTTATCCCCACAGATAATCCACAATGTAATCTTAAATAAGGCACTTACCGTATACACTTGTGTATAAGTGAGGTCTTGAAACCTGAAAAATCGATCATAAAATTGGATCCCGACTTATACGCCTGTTCAAAAATACGACACCATTTTTTTTTTTTTTTACATCTTCTTGCCTCCTCCAATCTCGCATCAGTTTCTCAGAAGCATCGAATTTTGTTGCAGCAGTGCAGTTACCAATTTCTTTCACTACTTCAATGACATTTAATTTAACACCAGCTTCTGATCAAATGTTCCATCATAGATAAGGGATGCTCTTACGATAAAGGTGTATGAGGGTATAAGATAGTAAAAACACAAAACAGTGCAACTGTCGCTTTTGTATAGTTTGGGTATTACTGTGTGGTCACATAGGCATGATACATAGAAAAAAAAGGCTGTGTGTTCCGTGGTTACTCTCTCAGGTGGGCATTAGCATATCATAATCTCTTGGACTAACAGCAAGAGTTTTCTGCATTCGACTTATATGACCAACATTATAAAATAACAGAAATTATATGGTAAAATCAAGTCCCAACTTATCTGCTGGAGAACTTTAATGTGAGTATATAGGGTATTTTAAAAGTACAGTGGAACCTCGGTTCACGACCATAATTCATTCCAAAACTCTGGTCGTAAACCGATTTGGTCATGAACCAAAGTAATTTCCCCCCATAGGATTGTATGTAAATACAATTAATTCTGTTCCAGACCATATGAATTGTATGTAAATATATATTTTGTTAAAGATTTTTAAGCACAAATATAGTTAATTATACCATAGAATGCACAGCGTAATAATAAACAAAATGTAAAAACATTGAATAACACTGAGAAAACCTTGAACAACACAGAAAACTAACATTGCAAGAGTTTGCGCTATAGCGCTACGAACCGCTTGTTAAAAACACTTTTTTTAAAGAGTTTTAAGCACAGGGAAAAAATGAACATTTGAAAAATCCATAATTTAATAAACAACCAAGAACTGTAACATTGCAACAATGCACGCTACGAACTGATCGCTGTAAACAGAAGTGAAGTGGAGGTTAAAATCCAATAGAAAAAAAGTCCTCATTAAATACAACGAGGTTAAAACAATGCTCGGATCTGTCTCTTTAAAAACAAGCCTGGTGCATTCTTTAACTGCCTTCTCGGCCTTATGCGTCCAACCGTCACTCTCGCGCGCGCACGTTTGTGTCTGTGTGTGTGTGTGTCTCTCTCGCACGTGTGTGTCTCTCTCACGCGCATGCACGTGTGTGTGTGTGTGTGTGTGTCTCTCTCGCTCGCTGCACAGGGAATGCAGGGGGAGAGACTGAACACGTGTGGAAATCATTGGCGCGCACAAACCGAAAGGGAAACTGGCTTGTTTGTATACTGAGTGTGTGGTCGTGAACAGATGCAAAAGTTTGGCGAACTTTTTGGTCATAAACCGATTGGTACGTGTTCTGAGACGTTCGTGAACCGAGGTTCCACTGTAAAAGAAATATGTGTACAGATGTAATAATAATTCTTTGCATTTATATAGCACTTTTCTCACTACTCAAAGTGCTCAGCATTTGCAGGTTAAGGGCCTTGCTCATGGGCCCAACAGGTCAGGGTCCCTATTGGCATTTACGGGATTCGACCAGCAACCTTCCGACAGTCAGTGCAGATCCTTAACCTCAGAGCCACAAGTGCCTTGGAATTGGGATGACTACAGAGAAGTGTTATTTAAAAATAGCAGTTGTTGTTTGCTTGTTTGTTTGAGTGCCCATTCTGTATTGTCCCAGCACAAGTGTGTGTGGATTTGACCACTAGTTTCCTGTACATATCGTATGATGTTTAATTTAATGTATGGTGTTGTATTCATTGTTTATTGGTATCATACTAGTGTCACTAGAGTATGGGATACAGGCAGGCAGCAATTTCATTGTAAGTTAAAAACTTAAACTTGAGTGTGCCATGTTCAGAACCAGCTCTTACAAAATTTTGAGCATCACGTGACCCTATAAGAGAAGAATCGGTGTTAGATATCTGATGAATAAAAAACCTGCAAATCCTCAAAAGCAAGAATGGATATCAGCGCTCCTGAATTATGTCTTCAAAGATGAAGAGACTATCACGTGCAGAAGTCTATTAGTCTATTAGAGGGATTGATTTTGTGTAACTGTGCAGTTTCTAACCAGATTCCGGCTTTTGCCCTTAGTATGGAGGAGACTAACCTTGGTGTCACTTCCACCTACACTAACTTTAGCCTTGCCTTTCCCAGGTGACGAGAGATGACAGAGACACGAACATAAAGTTGCTGTAGATGATAAGGCCAGTGATCACCAGAACACACATCTTGTCAGCACTTCACCTACTGAAGCAAACTAATTACAATGCCCATAAAAAGTATTCCTCGCCTGGGAAGTTTTCACATTTTGTTGCTATAAAACATTGAAACACAATGGATTTAATTTGACTTTTTTGACAATGATCAGCAGAAAAAGACTTTTTAATAGAAAAAAGATCTTTGCAAAGTGGTCTAAGTTAATTACAAATATAAAATGCAAAATTATTGATGGCATGTGTCTTCACCCCCTTTAATACGACACACCTAAATCATCACTGGTACAACCAATTGGTTCAAGAAGTCACAGAATTACATCCATGAAGATGACCTGCCTGTAGACAAGGGAATTTGAATGGATTGTAGTCTAAATGCACCTTATCTGTAAGGGACAACATGTGGTGTGGCAGAAGGATGGGACGCCTCCACACTGGGAGCACCGGGGGAGCAAGTGTGGCCAACCCCCTGGGTTGCAGCGGTGCCTCGGACTCACGCAGGGGTTCATGAGAGTTGGACTTTGGTGGGATCCCCGGATGCCACCAGTGAATGCTACAATTACTGCTGAGCCCTAGGGAGCAGTTCTTCCACCATATCCAGAAGTGCTGCCGGAAACAAATCATCAGACACTAAGGAGCCAGCAGACACTACTCTGGGAGCCAGAGTCGGGAGGAGGAGGACAACGCTTACCGGAAGGGGAGTGAAGGAGACAGAAAGAGAGAGAGAGATAAAGAGAAGGGAGAAATGTAAAGTGTGTTTGTGCTTATTGGAACTGTATAAATAAAATCATGTGTGCTTTGGTACTTGTGTCCTTAGGCACCGGTCTGTGATCCGGGCTGGAATGTTCACAGTGGTTAGTTAGTATGGTGGCCTAACTGACACAATGAAGACAAAAGAACTTCCTAATCATCTCCATGAAAAACAGGATTGCAAAGAACATGCAAGAGGATGAAGACAAGAAAATATCCAAGTCACTGAATATACTGTACTGTCAATTTGATCATGAAGAAATAGAAAGAGCAGACACGGGGGTAAACCCGGCTAGAGCAGGTCATCTGCAAAATCTGAAAAATTCTGCCAGAAGAAGACTAGCGAGGGAGGCCAACAAGAGACATATGAGTACTCTAAAGGAGATTCGAGCTACAGTGGTGGAGATTGGAGAGACTGTGCAGACAACAAGTGCTGCTTGGGTGTTTCATCAGTTGCATCTTTATGGAAAAGCGGCAAAGAGAAAGACACCCATCTCTGCTAGAGTTTGGCAGAACAAACAAGGGAGACTCTGAAGCGAGACAGAAGAAGGCTGGGATGAAAACAGAGCTTTTTGACCATTAAACTAAATGTTATGTGTGGTGTAAGCCAAGCAGTGCACTTTATCAAAAACACATCATCCCTACTGTGAAGCATAGTGGTGGCAGTATTACGTTGTGTGGATGCTTTGCTGCAGCAGGAACTGGAAGGCCTGTGAGGGTAGAGGGTAAAATGAATGCAACAACATAACATAACCTTCATTTACATTTACTTATTTGGCTGAAAATCTGGCTCCGCCTGCAAGAAACCTGCACCTTTGGAGATTTGTTTTCGAGGCAATGCATTAAGGAAAACCTTCACAGGACTGGCTTAAAACAATAATGTTGATACAATTTATTTTTTGTCTAGCCCAAAATCACACAAGAAGTGCCGCAATGGGCTTTAACAGGCCCTGCCTCTTGACAGCCCCTCAGCGTTGACTCTCTAAGAAGACAAGAAAAAACTCCCAAAAAAACCCTCGTACGGAAAAAATGGAAGAAACTTTGGGAAAGGCAGTTCAAAGAGAGATCCCTTTCCAGGTAGGTTGGGCGTGCATTGGGTGTCAGAAAGAAGGGGGTCAATAGAATACAATACAATACACAGAACAGAACAAATCCTCAATACAGTATACAAATAAAAATTTTAGA
Source organism: Polypterus senegalus (assembly GCF_016835505.1). NCBI lineage: Eukaryota > Metazoa > Chordata > Cladistia > Polypteriformes > Polypteridae > Polypterus > Polypterus senegalus. The sequence continues at coordinate 51,581,545 of NC_053155.1, read as the reverse complement.
AGTACGGAGTAGAATTTAACAGTAGATGATATCACAGAATATGATTTGGATTTGTTTAGTCCTGGAGACCTCATTCATCAAGGTGCCTCCCCCATTTGGCCATTCCACAGCTGAAATAGTGTCCTGGAGTGGCCAAATCGGAGTCCAGATCTCAGTCCAATTGAGAATTTGTGGCTGGAATTGATCCCCATGTTACCTGACAGGGCTTGAGCCATTTTGCAAAGAAGAATGGATAAAGATGCAGTGCTTCCACATAAATATATCTGACAAGAGACCTGTGCACACAGATTCAAGGCTACCATCACTGCCAAAATGGCATCTACTAAATATTGACTTGAAGGGGGCGAATGCTTATGTGAGCAATTATTTTGTGTTTGATGTATTTGAAATTAATTTAGATCACTTTGCAGAGATCTATTATTACTTTGACATTAATCATTTTTTTCGTTGATCAATGTCAAAAAAGCCAAATTAAATCAACTGTGATTCAAAGCTGTACAACAATAAGAAGTGAAAACTTCCAAAGGGGTGAATACCTTTAATAGGCTCTGTATTTGTTTAAAAACACTATTAACAATGGCACAGTGGAGCCCCATCTCTTCGACTGTTCCCTTTAATAATTCTGTTAGAAGGCCATTTACAAGGTAATAGTGTCTGATTCACAGGTGCAAAGGGTGCCACTGGTCCCTTGTGTGACCTCACCTAACCTTACTGCAATTCAACGTTAAAACACTCATCTGAGTGAAATCTGGGCAGCACTGTCCATTTTAAGGGCCTGGAGGTGGCAATTAAATAAGAAAGACTGAATGATTAAACAAAAAGACGTGTCCATAGTAAAATTTGTGTACGAGAAAAGAAAAGGTAAGAGAGTAAGCCATGGTGTTGATTATCTGTATAAATACTGCTTAGAAAATGGCACAACAAATTAAAAAAGAAAAAATCAAAATGTCCTGCAGCTCAGCCACTGGTTTGGTAAATAGCAATGTTTTGTAGAATGACCTGCTTGTCTTGTGGCTAACTGGAAATGATCGTAGCTACTCTGTGGTTTATGTTCCTCCCAGGATTTCATCGCTTAAAGACCCCTTTTCATTGCTAGAAACCTCATTGACTAAATGATTTGTTTCTTGTCTATACTGAAGCCATGCACCTCGGACTCCTTCTGCATGACCAGTCTAACTCCTGAGCAGCAGATTTTTCATTTTTCTCTTTCTTTTAATTTAAACATGCTGTTTACTAAATTTTAAAAGTTGTAAAATAGAAAAAAAATAAACACACAGTATATTCTGATTTGCTTTGACTTCTGTAATTTGGTTAGTCCTGCTCACTCACAGCTCCAGAAGCAATGATTTGACACCCAGGCTGGTTGTTGTATAATCTGCATGTTCTCCCTGTATCAAGTGGGGATTTTCTCTTCATACTCTACATTTTCTCCTACATTGGCTCAGTAGGAGTGATTGTGGTCTTCCATTAAACTATTGTAAAAATTGGCCATGGCCACCGAGGCACTGAAATGGATAGAGCAAGTTAAGAGAATGAATGGATGGATTGTTTTACTATTTTAAATCAGTATAATGGACAAACTATCGATTATTGCATTGGAGCCAACAATG